>NC_092158.1:59218853-59223791 GCF_045791955.1 Oncorhynchus clarkii lewisi | reverse complement strand
GAGGGTAGAGAGAGAGAGAGAGAGAGAGAGGGTAGAGAGAGAGAGAGAGGGTAGAGAGAGAGAGTAGAGAGAGAGAGTGAGGGTAGAAAGAGAGTAGAGAGAGAGTGAGGGTAGAGAGAGAGTGAGGGTAGAGAGAGAGTAGAGAGAGAGAGTGAGGGTAGAGAGAGAGAGTAGAGAGAGATAGTGAGGGTAGAGAGAGAGAGTGAGGGTAGAGAGAGTAGAGAGAGAGAGGGTAGAGAGAGAGAGTGAGGGTAGAGAAAGAGAGAGGGTAGAGAAAGAGAGAGGGTAGAGAGTGAGGGTAGAGAGAGAGAGAGAGAGAGGGAGAGAGAGAGAGAGAGAGGGAGAGAGAGAGAGAGGGTAGAGAGAGAGAGAGAGAGAGAGAGAGGGTAGAGAGAGAGAGAGAGAGTAGAGAGAGAGAGGGAGAGAGAGGGTAGAGAGAGTAGAGAGAGAGAGAGAGAGGGTAGAGAGAGAGTAGAGAGAGGGTAGAGAGAGAGAGAGAGAGAGAGAGGGTAGAGAGAGAGTAGAGAGAGAGAGAGAGAGAGAGAGAGAGAGAGAGAGAGTGAGTAGAGAGAGAGAGTAGAGAGAGAGAGTGAGGGTAGAGAGAGAGAGAGAGTGAGGGTAGAGAGAGAGAGTGAGAGAGAGAGAGAGAGAGAGAGAGAGAGAGTAGAGAGAGTGAGGGTAGAGAGAGAGAGAGTGAGGGTAGAGAAAGAGAGAGGGTAGAGAGAGAGAGTGAGGGTAGAGAGTGAGGGTAGAGAAAGAGAGAGGGTAGAGAGAAGAGAGAGAGAGTGATAGAGAGTGAGGGTAGAGAGAGAGAGGGAGAGAGAGAGAGGGTAGAGAGAGAGAGTGAGGGTAGAGAGAGAGAGAGAGGGTAGAGAGAGAGAGAGGGTAGAGAGAGAGAGAGAGAGGAGAGAGAGTGAGGGAGAGAGAGAGAGAGAGAGTGAGGGTAGAGAGAGAGAGAGAGAGTGAGGGTGAGGGAGAGAGAGAGAGAGAGAGTGAGGGCAGAGAGAGAGAGAGAGAGAGTGAGGGTAGAGAGAGAGAGAGAGAGTGAGGGAGAGAGAGAGAGAGAGAGAGAGAGGGTGAGGGTGAGAGAGAGAGAGAGAGAGTGAGGAGTAGAGAGAGAGAGAGAGAGAGTGAGGGTAGAGAGAGAGAGAGAGAGGGTAGAGAGAGAGAGAGAGAGTGAGGGTAGAGAGAGAGAGAGAGAGAGTGAGGGTAGAGAGAGAGAGAGTGAGGGTAGAGAGAGTAGAGAGAGAGTAAGGGTAGAGAGAGAGAGAGAGTGAGGGTAGAGAGAGAGAGAGTGAGGCTAGAGAGAGAGAGAGAGGGGGTAGAGAGAGAGGGGGTAGAGAGAGAGAGAGGGGGTAGAGAGAGAGAGTAGAGAGAGAGAGTGAGGGTAGAAAGAGAGTAGAGAGAGAGAGTGAGGGTAGAGAGTGAGTGTAGAGATAGAGAGAGAGGGTAGAGAGAGAGAGTGAGGGTAGAGAGAGAGAGAGAGAGAGAGTGAGGGTAGAGAGAGAGAGTAGAGAGAGATAGTGAGGGTAGAGAGAGAGTGTGAGGGTAGAGAGTGAAGGTAGAGAAAGAGAGAGGGTAGAGAGAGAGAGTGAGGGTAGAGAGAGAGAGTGAGGGTAGAGAAAGAGAGAGGGTAGAGAAAGAGAGAGGGTAGAGAGTGAGGGTAGAGAGAGAGAGAGAGAGAGAGGGAGAGGGTAGAGAGAGAGAGAGAGGGTAGAGAGAGAGAGAGAGGGTAGAGATAGAGAGAGGGTAGAGAGAGAGTAGAGAGAGGGTAGAGAGAGAGTAGAGAGAGAGTAGAGAGAGAGAGTGAGGGTAGAGAGAGAGTAGAGAGAGGGTAGAGAGAGAGTAGAGAGAGAGTAGAGAGAGAGAGTGAGGGTAGAGAGAGAGGGAGTGAGGGTAGAGAGAGAGAGAGAGTGAGGGTAGAGAGAGAGAGAGTGAGGGTGAGAGAGAGAGAGAGAGTGAGGGTAGAGAGAGAGAGAGAGTGAGGCTAGAGAGAGAGAGAGAGAGAGAGTGAGGCTAGAGAGAGAGAGAGTGAGGCTAGAGAGAGAGAGAGAGTGAGGCTAGAGAGAGAGAGAGAGTGAGGGTAGAGAGAGAGAGAGAGTGAGGGTAGAGAGAGAGTAGAGAGAGTGAGGGTAGAGAGAGTAGAGAGAGAGAGTGAGGGTAGAGAGAGAGAGAGAGTGAGGGTAGAGAGAGAGAGAGAGTGAGGGTAGAGAGAGAGAGAGAGTGAGGGTAGAGAGAGAGAGAGAGTGAGGGTAGAGAGAGAGAGAGAGTAGAGAGAGTGAGGGTAGAGAGAGAGAGTAGAGATAGAGAGTAGAGATAGAGAGTGAGGGTAGAAAGAGAGTAGAGAGAGAGTGAGGGTAGAGAGTGAGGGGAGAGAGAGAGAGAGGGTAGAGAGAGAGAGTGAGGGTAGAGAGAGAGAGTAGAGAGAGAGTGAGGGTAGAGAGAGAGAGAGAGAGAGAGTGAGGGTAGAGAGAGAGAGAGAGAGTGAGGGTAGAGAGAGAGAGAGTGAGGGTAGAGAAAGAGAGAGGGTAGAGAGAGAGAGTGAGGGTAGAGAGTGAGGGTAGAGAAAGAGAGAGGGTAGAGAAAGAGAGAAGGTGGAGAGAGTGAGGGTAGAGAGAGAGAGAGAGAGAGAGAGAGAGAGAGAGAGAGAGAGAGGGTAGAGAGAGAGAGAGGGTAGAGAGAGAGAGAGAGAGGGTAGAGAGAGAGAGAGAGGGTAGAGATAGAGAGAGAGGTCAGAGAGAAAGAGAGAGGGTAGAGATAGAGAGAGAGGGTAGAGATAGAGAGAGAGGGTAGAGAGAAAGAGAGAGGGAGAGAGAGAGAGAGAGAGAGAGAGAGGGGGTAGCGAGAGAGAGAGAGGGGGTAGCGAGAGAGAGAGAGGGAGTGGAGAGAGCGAGTGAGGGTAGAGAGAGAGAGTGAGGGTAGAGAGAGAGAGTGAGGGTAGAGAGAGAGAGTGCGGGTTGAGAAAGAGTGAGGGTAGAGAGAGAGAGTGAGGGTAGAAAAAGAGTGAGGGTAGAGAGAGAGAGAGTGAGGGTAGAGAGAGAGTAGAGAGAGTGAGGGTAGAGAGAGAGTAGAGAGAGAGAGAGTGTGGAGAGTGTAGAGAGAGATAGTGAGGGTAGAGAGAGAGAGAGAGTGAGGGTAGAGAGAGAGAGAGAGTGAGGGTAGAGAGAGAGAGAGAGTGAGGGTAGAGAGAGAGAGAGAGTGAGGGTAGAGAGAGAGAGAGAGTGAGGGTAGAGAGAGAGAGAGAGTGAGGGTAGAGAGAGAGAGAGAGAGAGAGAGAGTGAGGGTAGAGAGAGAGAGAGAGTGAGGGTAGAGAGAGAGAGTAGAGAGAGAGAGTGAGGGTAGAGAGTGAGAGAGTAGAGAGAGAGTGAGGGTAGAGAGTGAGGGTGAGAGAGAGAGAGAGGGTAGAGAGAGAGAGTGAGGGTAGAGAGAGAGAGGGTAGAGAGAGAGAGAGAGAGTGAGGGTAGAGAGAGAGTAGAGAGAGAGAGTGAGGGTAGAGAGAGAGTAGAGAGAGTGAGGGTAGAGAGAGAGAGTGAGGGTAGAGAAAGAGAGAGGGTAGAGAGAGAGAGTGAGGGTAGAGAGTGAGGGTAGAGAAAGAGAGAGGGTAGAGAAAGAGAGAAGGTAGAGAGAGTGAGGGTAGAGAGAGAGAGAGAGAGAGAGAGAGAGTGAGGGTAGAGAGAGAGAGAGAGAGAGTAAGGGTAGAGAGAGAGAGAGAGTGAGGGTAGAGAGAGAGAGAGAGGGAGTGGAGAGAGCGAGTGAGGGTAGAGAGAGAGTGTGAGGGTAGAGAGAGAGAGTGAGGGTAGAGAGAGAGAGTGCGGGTTGAGAAAGAGTGAGGGTAGAGAGAGAGAGTGAGGGTAGAAAAAGAGTGAGGGTAGAGAGAGAGTGAGGGTAGAGAGAGAGAGTGAGGGTAGAGAGAGAGTAGAGAGAGTGAGGGTAGAGAGAGAGTAGAGAGAGAGAGAGTGTGGAGAGTGTAGAGAGAGATAGTGAGGGAGAGAGAGAGAGAGAGAGTGAGGGTAGAGAGAGAGAGAGAGTGAGGGTAGAGAGAGAGAGAGAGTGAGGGTAGAGAGAGAGAGAGAGTAGAGAGAGTGAGGGTAGAGAGAGAGAGTCGAGATAGAGAGTGAGGGTAGAAAGAGAGTAGAGAGAGAGTGAGGGTAGAGAGTGAGGGTAGAGAGAGAGAGGGTAGAGAGAGAGAGTGAGGGTAGAGAGAGAGAGTAGAGAGAGAGTGAGGGTAGAGAGAGAGTAGAGAGAGAGAGTGAGGGTAGAGAGAGAGAGAGAGAGAGTGAGGGTAGAGAGAGAGAGTGAGGGTAGAGAAAGAGAGAGGGTAGAGAGAGAGAGTGAGGGTAGAGAGTGAGGGTAGAGAAAGAGAGAGGGTAGAGAAAGAGAGAAGGTAGAGAGAGTGAGGGAGAGAGAGAGAGAGAGAGAGAGAGAGAGAGAGAGAGTGAGGGTAGAGAGAGAGAGAGAGAGAGAGAGAGAGAGTAAGGGTAGAGAGAGAGAGAGTGAGGGTAGAGAGAGAGAGAGAGTGAGGTAGAGAGAGAGAGAGAGTGAGGGTAGAGAGAGAGAGGGGGTAGAGAGAGAGAGAGAGGGTAGAGAGAGAGAGTAGAGAGAGAGAGTGAGGGTAGAAAGAGAGTAGAGAGAGAGAGTGAGGGTAGAGAGTGAGTGTAGAGATAGAGAGAGAGAGTGAGGGTAGAGAGTGAGGTTAGAGAGAGAGAGGGTAGAGAGAGAGAGTGAGGGTAGAGAGAGAGAGTAGAGAGAGAGTGAGGGTAGAGAGAGAGTAGAGAGAGAGAGTGAGGGTAGAGAGAGAGTAGAGAGAGTGAGGGTAGAGAGAGAGAGAGTGAGGGTAGAGAAAGAGAGAGGGTAGAGAGAGAGAGTGAGGGTAGAGAGTGTGGGTAGAGAAAGAGAGAAGGTAGAGAGAGTGAGGGTAGAGAGAGAGAGAGAGAGAGA
>NC_092158.1:59188853-59213853 GCF_045791955.1 Oncorhynchus clarkii lewisi | reverse complement strand
TAGAGAGAGAGAGAGTGAGGGTAGAGAGAGAGAGAGTGAGGGGAGAGAGAGAGAGTGAGGGTAGAGAGAGAGAGAGAGAGAGGGTAGAGAGAGAGAGAGAGGGTAGAGAGAGAGAGAGAGGGTAGAGAGAGAGTGAGGGTAGAGAGAGAGAGAGAGAGTGAGGGTAGAGAGAGAGAGAGTGAGGGTAGAGAGAGAGAGAGAGGGTAGAGAGAGAGTAGAGAGAGAGTAGAGAGAGAGAGTGAGGGTAGAGAGAGAGTAGAGAGAGGGTAGAGAGAGAGTAGAGAGAGGGTAGAGAGAGAGTAGAGAGAGAGTAGAGAGAGAGAGGGAGTGAGGGTAGAGAGAGAGAGAGTGAGGGTAGAGAGAGAGAGTAGAGAGAGAGTGAGGGTAGAGAGAGAGAGTAGAGAGAGAGAGTGAGGGTAGAGAGAGAGTAGAGAGAGTGAGGGTAGAGAGAGAGAGAGTGAGGGTAGAGAAAGAGAGAGGGTAGAGAGAGAGAGTGAGGGTAGAGAGTGAGGGTAGAGAAAGAGAGAGGGTAGAGAAAGAGAGAAGGTAGAGAGAGTGAGGGTAGAGAGAGAGAGAGAGAGAGAGAGAGAGAGAGAGTGAGGGTAGAGAGAGAGAGAGAGAGAGAGTGAGGGTAGAAGAGAGAGAGAGAGAGAGTGAGGGTAGAGAGAGAGAGAGAGAGACAGTGAGGGTAGAGAGAGAGAGAGAGAGAGAGTGAGGGTAGAGAGAGAGAGAGAGAGAGTGAGGGTAGAGAGAGAGAGAGAGTGAGGGTAGAGAGAGAGAGAGAGAGAGGGTAGAGAGAGAGAGAGAGTGAGGGTAGAGAGAGAGAGAGAGAGTGAGGGTAGAGAGAGAGAGAGAGTGAGGGTAGAGAGAGAGAGAGAGAGTAAGGGTAGAGAGAGAGAGAGAGTGAGGGTAGAGAGAGAGAGAGAGTGAGGCTAGAGAGAGAGAGAGAGAGGGGGTAGAGAGAGAGGGGGTAGAGAGAGAGAGAGGGGGTAGAGAGAGAGAGTAGAGAGAGATAGTGAGGGTAGAGAGAGATAGTGTGAGGGTAGAGAGTGAGGGTAGAGAAAGAGAGAGGGTAGAGAGAGAGAGTGAGGGTAGAGAAAGAGAGAGGGTAGAGAAAGAGAGAGGGTAGAGAGTGGGGGTAGAGAGAGAGAGAGAGAGAGGGTAGAGAGAGAGAGAGGGTAGAGAGAGAGAGAGAGGGTAGAGAGAGAGTAGAGAGAGAGTAGAGAGAGAGAGTGAGGGTAGAGAGAGAGTAGAGAGAGGGTAGAGAGAGAGTAGAGAGAGAGTAGAGAGAGAGTAGAGAGAGAGAGGGAGTGAGGGTAGAGAGAGAGAGAGTGAGGGTAGAGAGAGAGAGTAGAGAGAGAGTGAGGGTAGAGAGAGAGTAGAGAGAGAGAGTGAGGGTAGAGAGAGAGTAGAGAGAGTGAGGGTAGAGAGAGAGAGAGTGAGGGTAGAGAAAGAGAGAGGGTAGAGAGAGAGAGTGAGGGTAGAGAGTGAGGGTAGAGAAAGAGAGAGGGTAGAGAAAGAGAGAAGGTAGAGAGAGTGAGGGTAGAGAGAGAGAGAGAGAGAGAGAGAGAGAGTGAGGGTAGAGAGAGAGAGAGAGAGAGAGTGAGGGTAGAAAGAGAGAGAGAGAGAGTGAGGGTAGAGAGAGAGAGAGAGAGACAGTGAGGGTAGAGAGAGAGAGAGAGAGAGAGTGAGGGTAGAGAGAGAGAGAGAGAGAGAGTGAGGGTAGAGAGAGAGAGAGAGTGAGGGTAGAGAGAGAGAGAGAGAGTGAGGGTAGAGAGAGAGAGAGAGAGAGTGAGGGTAGAGAGAGAGAGAGAGAGAGGGTAGAGAGAGAGAGAGAGTGAGGGTAGAGAGAGAGAGAGAGAGAGAGAGTGAGGGTAGAGAGAGAGAGAGAGTGAGGGTAGAGAGAGAGAGAGAGAGAGTAAGGGTAGAGAGAGAGAGAGAGTGAGGGTAGAGAGAGAGAGAGAGTGAGGCTAGAGAGAGAGAGAGAGGGGGTAGAGAGAGAGGGGGTAGAGAGAGAGAGAGGGGGTAGAGAGAGAGAGAGAGAGAGAGTGAGGGTAGAAAGAGAGTAGAGAGAGAGAGTGAGGGTAGAGAGTGAGTGTAGAGATAGAGAGAGAGGGTAGAGAGAGAGAGTGAGGGTAGAGAGAGAGAGTAGAGAGAGAGAGTGAGGGTAGAGAGAGAGAGTAGAGAGAGATAGTGAGGGTAGAGAGAGAGTGTGAGGGTAGAGAGTGAAGGTAGAGAAAGAGAGAGGGTAGAGAGAGAGAGTGAGGGTAGAGAGAGAGAGTGAGGGTAGAGAAAGAGAGAGGGTAGAGAAAGAGAGAGGGTAGAGAGTGAGGGTAGAGAGAGAGAGAGAGAGAGGGTAGAGAGGGTAGAGAGAGAGAGAGAGGGTAGAGAGAGAGAGAGAGGGTAGAGATAGAGAGAGGGTAGAGAGAGAGTAGAGAGAGAGTAGAGAGAGAGAGTGAGGGTAGAGAGAGAGTAGAGAGAGGGTAGAGAGAGGGTAGAGAGAGAGGGTAGAGAGAGAGTAGAGAGAGAGTAGAGAGAGGGTAGAGAGAGAGTAGAGAGAGAGTAGAGAGAGAGAGTGAGGGTAGAGAGAGAGGGAGTGAGGGTAGAGAGAGAGAGAGAGTGAGGGTAGAGAGAGAGAGAGAGTGAGGGTAGAGAGAGAGAGAGAGTGAGGCTAGAGAGAGAGAGAGTGAGGCTAGAGAGAGAGAGAGAGAGTGAGGCTAGAGAGAGAGAGAGAGTGAGGGAGAGAGAGAGAGAGAGAGAGAGAGTGAGGGTAGAGAGAGAGTAGAGAGAGTGAGGGTAGAGAGAGAGTAGAGAGAGAGAGTGTGGAGAGTGTAGAGAGAGAGAGTGAGGGTAGAGAGAGAGAGAGAGTGAGGGTAGAGAGAGAGAGAGAGTGAGGGTAGAGAGAGAGAGAGAGTGAGGGTAGAGAGAGAGAGAGAGTGAGGGTAGAGAGAGAGAGAGAGTAGAGAGAGTGAGGGTAGAGAGAGAGAGTAGAGATAGAGAGTGAGGGTAGAAAGAGAGTAGAGAGAGAGTGAGGGTAGAGAGTGAGGGTAGAGAGAGAGAGAGGGTAGAGAGAGAGAGTGAGGGTAGAGAGAGAGAGTAGAGAGAGAGTGAGGGTAGAGAGAGAGTAGAGAGAGAGAGTGAGGGTAGAGAGAGAGTAGAGAGAGTGAGGGTAGAGAGAGAGAGAGTGAGGGTAGAGAAAGAGAGAGGGTAGAGAGAGAGAGTGAGGGTAGAGAGTGAGGGTAGAAAAAGAGAGAGGGTAGAGAAAGAGAGAAGGTAGAGAGAGTGAGGGTAGAGAGAGAGAGAGAGAGAGAGGGTAGAGAGAGAGAGAGGGTAGAGAGAGAGAGAGAGAGGGAGAGAGAGAGAGAGAGGGTAGAGATAGAGAGAGAGGTCAGAGAGAAAGAGAGAGGGTAGAGATAGAGAGAGAGGGTAGAGATAGAGAGAGAGGGTAGAGAGAGAGTAGAGAGAGAGAGAGAGGGGGTAGCGAGAGAGAGAGAGGGGGTAGCGAGAGAGAGAGAGGGAGTGGAGAGAGCGAGTGAGGGTAGAGAGAGAGAGTGAGGGTAGAGAGAGAGAGTGAGGGTAGAGAGAGAGAGTGCGGGTAGAGAAAGAGTGAGGGTAGAGAGAGAGAGTGAGGGTAGAAAAAGAGTGAGGGTAGAGAGAGAGAGTGAGGGTAGAGAGAGAGAGAGTGAGGGTAGAGAGAGAGTAGAGAGAGTGAGGGTAGAGAGAGAGTAGAGAGAGAGAGAGAGTGTGGAGAGTGTAGAGAGAGATAGTGAGGGTAGAGAGAGAGAGAGAGTGAGGGTAGAGAGAGAGAGAGAGTGAGGGTAGAGAGAGAGAGAGTGAGGGTAGAGAGAGAGAGAGTGAGGGTAGAGAGAGAGAGAGAGAGGGTAGAGAGAGAGAGAGAGAGGGTAGAGATAGAGGGTAGAGATAGAGAGTAGAGAGAAAGAGAGAGGGTAGAGAGAGAGAGAGTGAGGGTAGAGAGAGAGAGAGTGAGGGTAGAGAGAGAGAGAGTGAGGGTAGAGAGAGAGAGAGTGAGGGTAGAGAGAGAGAGAGTGAGGGTAGAGAGAGAGAGAGTGAGGGTAGAGAGAGAGTAGAGAGAGTGAGGGTAGAGAGAGAGAGAGTGTGGAGAGTGTAGAGAGAGATAGTGAGAGAGAGAGAGAGTGAGGGTAGAGAGAGAGAGAGAGAGAGGGTAGAGAGAGAGAGGGAGAGAGAGGGTAGAGAGAGAGAGAGAGAGAGAGAGGGTAGAGAGAGAGAGAGAGGGTAGAGAGAGAGAGAGAGGGTAGAGAGATAGAGAGAGAGAGGGTAGAGAGAGAGAGAGAGAGAGGGTAGTGAGAAAGAGATGGTAGAGAGAAAGAGAGAGGGTAGAGAGAAAGAGAGAGGGTAGAGATAGAGAGAGAGGGTAGAGAGAAAGAGAGAGGGTAGAGATAGAGGGTAGAGATAGAGAGTAGAGAGAAAGAGAGAGGGTAGAGAGAAAGAGAGAGGGTAGAGAGAAAGAGAGAGGGTAGAGAGAAAGAGTGAGGGTAGAGAAAGAGAGTGAGGGTAGAGAAAGAGAGTGAGGGTAGAGAGATGGCAGAGAGAGAGAGTGGAGAAAGAGTGAGGGTAGAGAGAGAGAGCGAGTGAGAGTAGAAAGAGAGAGAGGGTAGAGAGAGAGAGTGAGGGTAGAGAGAGAGAGAGGGAGGGTAGAGAGAGAGAGAGTGAGGGTAGAGAGAGAGAGAGAGAGAGGGTAGAGACAGTTTGCAGAGAGAGAGTGAGGGGAGAGAGAGAGAGGGTAGAGAAAGAGAGAGTGAGGGTAGAGAGAGAGAGAGGGAGGGTAGAGAGAGAGAGAGTGAGGGTAGAGAGAGAGAGTGAGGGTAGAGAGAGAGAGAGAGTGAGGGTAGAGAGAGAGAGAGAGAGAGGGTAGAGAGAGAGAGAGAGAGGGTAGAGAGAGAGAGAGAGGGTAGAGAGAGAGTGAGGGTAGAGAGAGAGAGAGAGAGTGAGGGTAGAGAGAGAGAGAGAGTGAGGGTAGAGAGAGAGAGAGAGAGTGAGGGTAGAGAGAGAGAGAGAGTGGGTAGAGAGAAAGAGAGAGGGTAGAGAGAAAGAGAGAGGGTAGAGAGAAAGAGAGAGGGTAGAGAGAAAGAGAGAAGAGAGAGAGAGCAGAGGTCAGGATCAGAGCTCCTGCATTTTTCAGCATTTTCTTTAAAAAAGATAGATTAGGAGTTAGATAAACTTGGATTTTTTGTCAGGAACACATACTGGATTCTACCCTCTTCAACATAACCCCTACTTCAAATCAAAACTTAAAACCTACAACCTGATTTTGGACGGAATTACGGAATCACCTGGAAAGTTCACAACAACCAAGGATTTATTACCCTATACAGCAAATTCTCTGGAAAACAACAGAAACCTGAAAACACCATCCAACCTGGAACTGAGTGAGTAATGTTTAGTCTGAAACAATATTTTATTTCCAAAAGCCAAGAAGAAAAATACACAACATTACTTTATAAGGACTGAATTCTAACATAATTCTGCCAAGCTTGATACAGCTTCAACTAGCACTGACGTGTCAAGTGAGAGGTGTCAAAGCCCATTAGCCCAACAATGGCAGGAGAGTCACACAGTCTACCCCAACCAAATGGAGAGGCCTTAGAAGCTCCCTCCCGCTGTTCAGAGGTAATTAAAATACAGTACCCTTTGCATGTAAAGAATGATAAGGCAAGAAAAGACCACAAGAAGAAACTCCTTATGGAAAATCAAGAAACACTTTTTGCTGACTATTACAAAAATGGGAACATCAGCAACCTTATCTTCCACACAAACCATCCCCTGGCATGGCACAGTGCTATATTAGCACACTACCCCTTTGTTACGAGAGGGGGGATTAACGAGGGGTGGAAACTCAGAATACTTGATAACGAGGACTCTGAGTTAAGTAATATAAATATCTATAAATCCGGAACAGTAATGGTACCGAATAACCACAAACAGTTTCAGCTGGACTTTCACCTAATCAAAGAATTAGCCCAGCAGGAGAAGCTCTGCCTTGATAATGATACCCCCACACCGAGCGGGTCAGACCAGACCTCTTCATTATGTAACCCCACAGATGAGCAACCCCCAGTGGAGAGTCAACCTCCCAGCACAGATTACCACTCCCTCATTGAAATGAAGGACAAATTCACCCAGCTGGAGGTAAGGCAGGTGGAGCTGGAACAGCAGGTGATTACACTTCAGTCAGCACAGACCCAGACAACAGTCCAGCACAACAACAGCCCCTTAACCAGACCCGGAGAGCTGGAGGTGGACAGAGACATATCTGCACTTTGGACAGTGGTGAGACAAATACAACAGGAGAAAGAGGAGCAGAACAGAGCACTAGAGGAGAGTATCAGACTGCTGGTGGAGGAGAGGTTGAGGGGGATGGAGGAGAAGTTGAGGGGGACGGCGTGTGACAGAGAACAACCCACTAGAGAGGTGGCCACCCCCACAGAGAAGCCAGCAGAACAGCCCACCTCAGCACCCAACAAAAGTCTCGACACCACAGCAGAACAGTCCACACCAGACCCTGACCATAGAGTCGACACCACAGCAGAACAGTCCACACCAGACCCTGACCATAGAGTCGACATCACAGCAGAACAGACAAATGAAGAACCCCAAGCCCAGAGGCTCTCACCCCCTCTGAGCACCCCCCCTGTCAGCCACCCTGATAGCCCTTTTGACAACCCCCCCACACCCACTGAGGACAAACACAAGACACAGATTGTACTACTTATGGACTCAAATGGGAAATATATAGAAGAAAAAAAACTTTTTCCCAAACACAGTGTGTCTAAACTCTGGTGTCCAAACACCCAGCGCGCACTAGACCTTCTGTCTGAGGCCAAACTAGGCTCACCCAGCCACATAATAATACACACAGGCACAAACGACCTGAGAGCACAGCAGGAAAGAGTGGCCACAGCACTGAAGGGAGTGATTGAAAAGGCTTCTTCTACTTTCCCCAACGCACAAGTGGTTATCTCCACCCTGCTACCACGAAAAGACTTCCACCCTGCCACAATACAGCGGGTAAATGCAAGTATTTCCCGTGACTGTGCCTCAAAACCAAACGTTTTCCTGGCCCACCACTCCACCCTGGACTTGAACAGCCTCTATGACCAGGTCCACCTCTACAAGGCAGCAGTGCCCACCTTTGCCCGAACTCTAAAGGACATCGCTCTCAAACGTATCCCCAACACTTCACACAGGAGCAACAGATCAATAGACACCCCATCCAGACCAGCGAGACACCCTCCCAGATCTGCAGGACCCCCCCCTGGACCTACACATAGAGGACCCGCGCCAAGAGGAATTACATCCAGACCACAGTACACCCAGACACATCCACACCCCCACCCCAACCAATCAACACCCCCCCACGTCAACCATGCCCACACCCCATTTAGGCCCCCTCAGATCAGACCTATGCCACTCCTGCCCACCCCATGCACCCCACCCCCGCAAAGAGGGCCTCAACATGGAAGCCACACATACGCCCAGGTAGTGAGCGGGCAAACAGTCCCAACCCCCACTCTCACACTCGCCGAAGCCAATGGCATGTACCAGATGCTCAGCAGGCTCTGCTCACACTTACTGGCCTGAGGCCAAACCACGACCAACAACATTGGACACTCTATGGAACAAAAAGCCTTCACTATATTATCCTGGAATATCCAAGGCCTGAGGTCATCTGCCTTTGGCCTAAAGAGCAGAAACCCGGACTTCACCAAAGAAATCGGTAATACAGACATTGTCATCCTGCAAGAAACCTGGTATAGAGGAGACGGACCCACTGGTTGCCCTCTAGGTTACAGAGAGCTGGTAGTCCCATCCACCAAACTACCAGGTGTGAAACAGGGAAGGGACTCAGGGGGTATGCTAATTTGGTATAGAGCAGACCTAACTCACTCCATTAAATTAATCAAAACAGGAACATTTTACATTTGACTAGAAATTCAAAAGGAAATTATCCTAACAGAGAAAAATGTCCTCCTGTGTGCTACCTATATCCCCCCACTAGAATCCCCATATTTTAATGAAGACAGCTTCTCCATCCTGGAGGGGGAAATCAATCATTTCCAGGCCCAGGGACATGTACTAGTCTGTGGCGACCTAAATGCCAGAACCGGACAAGAACCTGACACCCTAAGCACACAGGGGGACAAACACCTGCCTGGAGGTGACAGCATTCCCTCCCACATATGCCCCCCTAGGCACAACTATGACAACATAACCAACAAAAACAGGTCACAACTCCTGCAGCTCTGTCGCACGCTGGGTATGTACATAGTCAACGGTAGGCTTCGAGGGGACTCCTATGGTAGGTACACCTATAGCTCATCTCTTGGCAGTAGTACTGTAGACTACTTTATCACCGACCTCAACCCAGAGTCTCTCAGAGCGTTCACAGTCAGCCCACTGACACCCCTATCAGACCACAGCAAAATCACTGTCTACTTAAACAGAGCAATAATCAATCATGAGGCATCAAAGCCAAAGGAACTGAGTAACATTAAGAAATGCTATAGATGGAAGGAATGCAGTTTGGAAACCTACCAAAAAACAATTAGGCAACAACAAATTCAATCCCTTTTAGACAATTTCCTGGGTAAAACGTTCCGCTGTAATAGTGAAGGTGTAAACTTGGCAGTAGAAAATCTTAACAGTATATTTGACCTCTCAGCTTCCCTATCAAATCTAAAAATCTCAAATAGAAAACCGAAGAAAATTAACAATAATGACAAATGGTTTGATGAAGAATGCAAAAATCTAAGAAAGAAATTGAGAAACCTGTCCAACCAAAAACATAGAGACCCGGAAAACCTGAGTCTACGCCTTCACTATGTTGAATCACTAAAACAATACAGAAATACACTACGGAAAAAGAAGGAACAGCATGTCAGAAATCAGCTCAATGCAATTGAAGAATCCATAGACTCTAACCACTTCTGGGAAAACACTAAACAAACAACAACAAGAAGAATTATCTATCCAAAATGGAGATGTATGGGTAAACCACTTCTCCAATCTTTTTGGCTCTATAACAAAGAATAAAGAGCAAAAACATATACATAATCAAATACAGATCTTAGAATCATCTATTAAAGACTACCAGAACCCACTGGATTATCCAATTACATTGAATGAGTTACAGGACAAAATAAAAACCCTCCAACCCAAAAAGGCCTGTGGTGTTGATGGTATCCTCAATGAAATGATCAAATATACAGACAACAAATTCCAATTGGCTATACTAAAACTCTTTAACATCATACTTAGCTCTGGCATCTTCCCCAATATTTGGAACCAAGGACTGATCACCCCAATCCACAAAAGTGGAGACAAATTTGACCCCAATAACTACCGTGGAATATGTGTCAACAGTAACCTTGGGAAAATCCTCTGCATTATTATTAACAGCAGACTCGTACATTTCCTCAATGAAAACAATGTACTGAGCAAATGTCAAATTGGCTTTTTACCAAATTACCGTACAACAGACCATGTATTCACCCTGCACACCCTAATTGACAACCAAACAAACCAAAACAAAGGCAAAGTCTTCTCATGCTTTGTTGATTTCAAAAAAGCCTTCGACTCAATCTGGCATGAGGGTCTGCTATACAAACTGATGGAAAGTGGTGTTGGGGGTAAAACATACGACATTATAAAATCCATGTACACAAACAACAAGTGTGCGGTTAAAATTGGCAAAAAACACACACATTTCTTCACACAGGGTCGTGGGGTTAGACAGGGATGCAGCTTAAGCCCCACCCTCTTCAACATATATATCAACGAATTGGCGCGGGCACTAGAAAAGTCTGCAGCACCCGGCCTCCCCCTGCTAGAATCCGAAGTCAAATGTCTGCTGTTTGCCGATGATCTGGTGCTTCTGTCACCAACCAAGGAGGGCCTACAGCAGCACCTAGATCTTATGCACAGATTCTGTCAGACCTGGGCCCTGACAGTAAATCTCAGTAAGACCAAAATAATGGTGTTCCAAAAAAGGTCCAGTCACCAGGACCACAAATACAAATTCAATCTAGACACTGTTGCCCTAGAGCACACAAAAAACTATACATACCTTGGCCTAAACATCAGCGCCACAGGTAACTTCCACAAAGCTGTGAACGATCTGAGAGACAAGGCAAGAAGGGCATTCTATGCCATCAAAAGAAACATAAATTTCAACATACCAATTAGGATTTGGCTAAAAATACTTGAATCAGTCATAGAGCCCATTGCCCTTTATGGTTGTGAGGTCTGGGGTCCGCTCACCAACCAAGACTTCACAAAATGGGACAAACACCAAATTGAGACTCTGCACGCAGAATTCTGCAAAAATATCCTTCGTGTACAACGTAGAACACCAAATAATGCATGCAGAGCAGAATTAGGCCGATACCCACTAATTATCAAAATCCAGAAAAGAGCCGTTAAATTCTACAACCACCTAAAAGGAAGTGATTCACAAACCTTCCATAACAAAGCCATCACCTACAGAGAGATGAACCTGGAGAAGAGTCCCCTAAGCAAGCTGGTCCTGGGGCTCTGTTCACAAACACAAACACACCCTACAGAGCCCCAGGACAACAGCACAATTAGACCCAACCAAATCATGAGAAAACAAAAAGAGAATTACTTGACACATTGGAAAGAATTAACAAAAAAACAGAGCAAACTAGAATGCTATTTGGCCCTAAACAGAGAGTACACAGCGGCAGAATACCTGACCACTGTGACTGACCCAAAATTAAGGAAAGCTTTGACTATGTACAGACTCAGTGAGCATAGCCTTGCTATTGAGAAAGGCCGCCGTAGGCAGACATGGCTCTCAAGAGAAGACAGGCTATGTGCTCACTGCCCACAAAATGAGGTGGAAACTGAGCTGCACTTCCTAACCTCCTGCCCAATGTATGACCATATTAGAGAGACATATTTCCCTCAGATTACACAGATCCACAAAGAATTCGAAAACAAATCCAAATTTGAAAAACTCCCATATCTACTGGGTGAAATTCCACAGTGTGCCATCACAGCAGCAAGATTTGTGACCTGTTGCCACGAGAAAAGGGCAACCAGTGAAGAACACACACCATTGTAAATACAACCCATATTTATGCTTATTTATTTTATCTTGTGTCCTTTAACCATTTGTACATTGTTAAAACACTGTATATATATATATAATATGACATTTGTAATGTCTTTACTGTTTTGAAACCTCTGTATGTGTAATGTTTACTGTTAATTTTTGTTGTTTTTCACTTTATATTTTCACTTTGTATGTTGTCTACCTCACTTGCTTTGGCAATGTTAACACATGTTTCCCATGCCAATAAAGCCCTTGAATTGAATTGAATTGAATTGAGTGAGGGTAGAGAGAGAGAGTGAGGGTAGAGAGTAGAGAGAGAGCATGTGGAGAGAGGACTTAGAGAGTAGAGAGGGTAGAGAGAGAGACAGTGGGGGTAGAGAGAGAGAGATAAGGTAGAGAGAGAGGGTAGAGAAAGATAGAGGGTAGAGAGAGATGGGGGTAGAGAAAGAGAGAGAGGGTAGAGAAAGAGAGAGAGAGGGTAGAGAGAGAGAGAGAGAGAGGGCAGAGAGAGAGAGTGAGGGTAGAGAGAGAGGGTAGAGAAAGAGAGAGGGTAGAGAGAGATTGCAGAGAGAGAGTGAGGGGAGAGAGAGAGGGTAGAGAGAGAGAGGGTGAGAGTAGAGCGGGGGTAGAGAGAGCGATGAGAGAGAGAGAGTGAAGGTAGAGAGAGAGAGTGAGGGTAGAGAGAGAGAGAGGGTAGAGAGATGGCAGAGAGAGAGTGAAGGTAGAGAGAGAGAGAGTATATAGAGAGAGTGAGGGTAGAGAGAGAGAGAGAGGGTAGAGAAAGAGAGAGAGAGGGTAGAGAGAGTAGAGAGAGTTAGGGTAGAGAGTAGAGAGAGAAAGAGAGAGGGTAGAGAGAGTGAGGGTAGAGAGAGTGAGGGTAGAGAGAGAGACAGTGAGGGTAGAGAGAGAGAGAGAGAAGGTAGAGAGAGAGGGTAGAGAAAGAGAGAGAGGGTAGAGAGAGAGAGAGAGGGGATAGAGAAAGAGAGAGAGAGAGGGTAGAGAGAGGGTAGAGAGAGAGTGAGGGTAGAGAGATGGCAGAGAGAGAGAGTGAAGGTAGAGAGAGAGAGAATATATAGAGAGAGTAAGGGTAGAGAGAGAGGGTGGAAAAATAGAGAGGGTAGAGAGAGAGTGAGGGTAGAGAGAGAGAGTGAGGGTAGAGAGAGAGAGTGAGGGTAGAGAGTAGAGAGAGAGCATGTGGAGAGAGGACAGAGAGTAGAGAGGGTAGAGCGAGACAGTGGGGGTAGAGAGAGAGAGAAGGTAGAGAGAGAGGGTAGAGAAAGATAGAGGGTAGAGAGAGATGGGGGTTAGAGAAAGAGAGAGAGGGTAGAGAGGGGGTAGAGAGAGATGAGAGAGAGAGAGAGAGAGAGTGAAGGTAGAGAGAGAGAGTGAGGGTAGAGAGAGAGAGAGGGTAGAGAGAGAGAGTGAGGGTAGAGAGAGAGACAGTGGGGGTAGAGAGAGAGAGAGAAGGTAGAGAGAGAGGGTAGAGAAAGATAGAGGGTAGAGAGAGATGGGGGGTAGAGAAAGAGAGAGAGGTTAGAGAAAGAGAGAGAGAGGGTAGAGAGAGTAGAGAGAGTAGAGAGAGAGTAGAGAGAGTTAGGGTAGAGAGTAGAGAGAGAAAGAGAGAGGGTAGAGAGAGAGAAAGGGCAGAAAGAGAGAGAGTGAGGGTAGAGAGAGAGGGTAGAGAAAGAGAGAGGGTAGAGAGAGATTGCAGAGAGAGAGTGAGGGGAGAGAGAGAGGGTAGAGAGAGAGAGAGGGTGAGAGTAGAGAGGGGGTAGAGAGAGAGATGAGAGAGAGAGAGTGAAGGTAGAGAGAGAGAGTGAAACTCCGGAAGAGTTCCGGAGTTCCAAATTGATCAGCTGCTGAAAAATGAGAGAGATGGCAGAGAGAGAGTGAAGGTAGAGAGAGAGAGAGAGAGAGTATATAGAGAGAGTGAGGGTAGAGAGAGAGAGAGAGGGTAGAGAAAGAGAGAGAGAGGGTAGAGAGAGTAGAGAGAGTTAGGGTAGAGAGTAGAGAGAGAAAGAGAGAGGGTAGAGAGAGTGAGGGTAGAGAGAGTGAGGGTAGAGAGAGAGACATTGGGGGTAGAGAGAGAGAGAGAGAGAGAGAGAGAGAAGGTAGAGAGAGAGTGAGGGGAGAGAGAGAGGGTAGAGAGAGAGAGAGGGTGAGAGTAGAGAGGGGGTAGAGAGAGAGATGAGAGAGAGAGAGAGAGTGAAGGTAGAGAGAGAGAGTGAAACTCCGGAAGAGTTCCGGAGTTCCAAATTGATCAGCTGCTGAAAAATGAGAGAGATGGCAGAGAGAGAGTGAAGGTAGAGAGAGAGAGAGAGTATATAGAGAGCGTGAGGGTAGAGAGAGAGAGAGAGGGTAGAGAAAGAGAGAGAGAGGGTAGAGAGAGTAGAGAGAGTTAGGGTAGAGAGTAGAGAGAGAAAGAGAGAGGGTAGAGAGAGTGAGGGTAGAGAGAGTGAGGGTAGAGAGAGAGACATTGGGGGTAGAGAGAGAGAGAGAGAGAGAAGGTAGAGAGAGGGTAGAGAAAGAGAGAGAGGGTAGAGAGAGAGAGAGAGGGGATAGAGAAAGAGAGAGAGAGAGGGTAGAGAGAGGGTAGAGAGAGAGTGAGGGTAGAGAGATGGAAGAGAGAGAGAGTGAAGGTAGAGAGAGAGAGAGTATATAGAGAGAGTAAGGGTAGAGAGAGAGAGGGTGGAAAAATAGAGAGGGTAGAGAGAGAGTGAGGGTAGAGAGAGAGAGTGAGGGTAGAGAGAGAGAGTGAGGGTAGAGAGTAGAGAGAGAGCATGTGGAGAGAGGACAGAGAGTAGAGAGGGTAGAGAGAGACAGTGGGGGTAGAGAGAGAGAGAAGGTAGAGAGAGAGGGTAGAGAAAGATAGAGGGTAGAGAGAGATGGGGGTTAGAGAAAGAGAGAGAGGGTAGAGAGGGGGTAGAGAGAGATGAGAGAGAGAGAGAGAGAGAGAGTGAAGGTAGAGAGAGAGAGTGAGGGTAGAGAGAGAGAGAGGGTAGAGAGAGAGAGTGAGGGTAGAGAGAGAGAGAGAGTGAGGGTAGAGAGTAGAGAGAGCATATGGAGAGAGAAGGTAGAGAGTAGAGAGGGTAGAGAGAGAGACAGTGGGGGTAGAGAGAGAGAGAGAAGGTAGAGAGAGAGGGTAGAGAAAGATAGAGGGTAGAGAGAGATGGGGGGTAGAGAAAGAGAGAGAGGTTAGAGAAAGAGAGAGAGAGGGTAGAGAGAGTAGAGAGGGTAGAGAGAGAGTAGAGAGAGTTAGGGTAGAGAGTAGAGAGAGAAAGAGAGAGGGTAGAGAGAGAGAGGGGGCAGAGAGAGAGAGAGTGGGGGTAGAGAGAGAGGGTAGAGAAAGAGAGAGGGTAGAGAGAGATTGCAGAGAGAGAGTGAGGGGAGAGAGAGAGGGTAGAGAGAGAGAGGGTGAGAGTAGAGAGGGGGTAGAGAGAGAGATGAGAGAGAGAGTGAAGGTAGAGAGAGAGAGTGAACGTTCCGGAGTTCCAAATTGATCAGCTGCTGAAAAATGAGCTCCTGTATATATTGAGATTTAAATGGTTTTTAGAGTGAAGTACATCGAAAAAATCAAAAGAAAACTGCAAGACTCAATAGAAGACAATACAAGCAACAAACCAAAAAGACAGGATTTTGAAAAAGTAACTATTTTTCATAAAATTATAGTTATCTTAGCTAGCTGAATTGCTAGATGAATTGTTTACATGTTGCTAAGCAGTTGCTAGGGACTCTCCTGGAAGAAGCTAGCTAGCTTACAAAGAATATCAACAAAAAAAAGATCTAGTTAACAGAAGAAAGGAAGAAAGGAAGGCAAAATAAGGACAGAAGAAAAAAGGAAAAGAAAAAAGGATAACAAAGTGAAACAGTCCTCTGAAGAAACAAGAGACCATAATACAAGAAAACAGCACTTCTATTGCAACATTGTAGCCAACATCATCAGCGTTGCTATGGAAATTGTTTACCCACCAGACATCCAAACAGAGAAAGCTAAGAAAAGTTTCAAAGGTTTGTTGATGGGACAGAACCATGAATGCCTGTTTGCAGATCTTACCAGTTACAAAACAAGAGCAAATTTAATTTTTAATACCAATCGAGGGAACATATGGAAAAAGGTTATTTGCAACCATTTCCCTTTCTTAAAAAAGAGGGGCATCAGCCAAGGATGTCAGATCAGCATTTTTGAAGAAGCTGACCAGAGCAACACATATCAAACAGTAAACTTATATAATAATGGAACTGTATTGATACAAGGCAATGATTCAAGCCTCCAGGCTTTTGAGAATAGGTGTGCTACCCTAAAAGCAGACGCTGACATCATCTCAGAAAATGAGGAAAAAGTCAAGGAGGGAGATGGAGAAAAGCATACCCCAATGGTCTCTGTGACCCAGCAGGAAGCCCTCAACGTCCCTTTACCTACCTCACCTGCAGCAGACAGAGTCAAGGACATGACAATTTCAATAAGAACACCTGCTATGCAACGTTTCCACAACACCCTCTCTCTAGTCGAAGCAGAGGTCATAGAACTCAGAGAGAACAAGCTTCAAGAGGAGGACACTGTCCAGAAATTTAAAGAAGAGATTAAACAGTTCAGGGAGGAGAGCAGAGCAGCTATAGCTAAATTAGAAAGCAGAATGGACAAGCTGAGTCAGACAAATGATGACCTCAGAGACCATCTGAGCACAACAAGAAAGGAGCTCGAACAAAAAGAGAGGTACATTGACACCCTCAACCGGCAGAGAGTCATTGTGTCCTCTGCATCTAGAGAACAGCTTGGTACAACACAAGCAGAACCTGAGACCAGCATGGCCTCCACTACACAGCCGGATGACACTGCACCAGCCTCCCAGTCTGCTCCAGCCCAGGTCAGAATACCAGCCTCCCAGTCTGCTCCAGCCCAGGTTAACCTACCAGCCTCCCAGTCTGCTCCAGCCCAGGTCAGAATACCAGCCTCCCAGTCTGCTCCACCCAGACAATCACCCACAACTGCAATCCTAATTGATTCAAATGGGAAGTTCTTGGTCCAGGAAAGATTATTCCCTAGACACCAGGTGTATAAGTTCTGGTGTCCTACAACTGAGAGTGCAATGCAGCTACTCAGTCAGACCAGGATTGACACCCCTGACAACATCATCATCCACACTGGCACAAACGACCTTCATGCCAAAGGTGAAAATGTATCTGGGGCAGTGAGAAGAGTGGCAGAACGGGCACAGGCTATGTTCCCAACAACCAATATAGTTGTGTCCACCCTCCTACCAAGAAAAGACTTCCCAGGAAAGTTGATCGACAAAATAAATCAACAGATCACTGTGGACTGTGCCTCACTGCTCAACGTCAGAACGGCTCACCACCCCACTCTGACATGTCAACACTTATATGATAATATACATCTTGATCAGGACAGTATCAGAACCTTTGCCAAGGACCTAAAAGATGCAACACTTGGCAGGGACCCACACACCCATCACCCCAGCAACAAAGGTCCCCCGCCCCACCTTCTGAAACAACAGTACCTCCACCATCCCGAGGAGAAAAGAGCCAGACATGGCTTATTACAGCACAGCTCTACTAGACCAGGCCCAACAAAGTACAGTGCAATCTTATTCCATTCTTATTAATTTGTTTACAAATATTCCTAAATGTATTGACACCGGTATTATAATAATTACTATATGTAATGGTATGTGTGTGTGTGTGTGTGCGCGCGTGTGTGTGTATGTATGTATGTATGTGTGTATATGTGTGTATATGTGTGTATACATACAATATACATGTGTATATATGTGTATGTATATTGTGTGTATGTGTGTGTGTGTGTGTGTATGTGTGTATACATACAATATACATGTGTATATATGTGTATGTATATATATATGTATATGTATACGTACACATATATATATATATATATATATATATATATATATGTGTGTGTATGTGTATATATATATATATATATATATATATATATATATATATATATATATAGTATTTTTTTTTGTTTTTTTTCGATGTACTTTACTCAAACCAGTGAATATCACTTATTATAAATGAGATCATTAACTATCAGCTCTTGGAATATCCAGGGCCTATACTCTTCACATTTTGGTTATAAAACAACAAATCCAGAATTGATTAAAAACATCAAGGGACAGGACATCATAATCCTACTGGAAACATGGTGTCGTGGAGACATAGATACTCAGTGTCCCTCAGGCTATAGAGAAAGTTTACTACCATCAATCAAACATAAAAATGTTAAACGGGGCCGAGACTCAGGTGGAATCATCATTTGGCATAAGCAGGACTTAGCACTGAATGAAATGAAAAAAGGTACCACTCACATTTGGCTAAAACTTAACAAAGGTACAATCTATTGTGACAATGATGTATACATATGTGCAGCTTATGCTCCTCCTTCAGATTCGTCATATTATGATGATCAGTTTTTTGACAATCTCCAGACAGAAATCATTACATTTCAGGCGCAGGGTAAAGTGCTTCTTTGTGGAGATTTCAATGCAAGAACAGGTTCTGAGCCTGACTACACTGATGCGGGAGGTAACCACCACATATTTGGACACCCCTCCTTGTACAGTAGCCCTATTATAAATAATAGAAACAGTCCTGACCAAATACTGAACAAAAATGGAAAAGAGTTAGTACATCTCTGTCGAGCCTTAGGCCTGTACATGCTTAATGGTAGAATCAGAGGGGACTCTTTAGGTCAGTTTACTTACTGCTCAGCTCTTGGGACAAGTGTAGTCGATTATGCCATCACTGACATTGACCCCTCCTCCATTAGTGCATTCACTGTCAGACCACAGACACCATTGTCAGATCACAGTCAGATCAACGTGTTTCTGAAGAAATTAACCGGCAATATTCATTCAAAAAAACAGCCCAATAAACTTTACAACATAAACCAATCGTTCAGATGGGCTCCAAACAGTGCAGAGACATTCATTGAAACATTGAACTCAAATGAAATGATGAACTCTATACAGTTTTTCAATAACTCACAGTACCAAAACAATAAAGATGGTGTCAATTTGGCTACCCAAAACATCAACTGCATATTCCAAAAAGCAGCATCGAAAGCAAATTTGAGAAAACCAAAGCAATGCAACATCAGAAGCAAAAATCTAAATGTTTCTGAATTAGCCATACAAGATGTAGGAATTTGGAAAACTTACTTTGATAATCTATACAAAAACATCCCACAAAAAGACTTACAACAGAACCAATTAGAAATTAAAGAAAAATTGAACATCCTGGAATCAGTCATTAAAAACAACCAAAATCCATTAGATTACCCAATAACCCAACAAGAACTAAATGAAAAGCTAAAATCTATTAAATCAAAAAAGGCTTGTGGTGTAGACAACATCAGAAATGAAATGCTGAAAAACAGCACACCTGAGTTGCAAAATGCTGTGCTTAAATTGTTCAACATGGTTTTAACTTCTGGCTGCTTCCCTGATGTCTGGAACCAGGGGCTCATCTCCCCTATCCACAAAAGTGGAGACAAATCAGACCCCAATAATTACAGGGGAATTTGCGTCAACAGTAACTTGGGAAAGATTTTCTGTAGCATTTTGAATTCAAGAATTCAAACCTTTCTTCAAAAAAAAAATTTAATAAGTAAATGTCAAATTGGCTTTCTCCCTAACCATCGCACTACTGACCATATATACACCTTACACACACTAATTAATAAACACATCCACCAAAAAAAAGAGGGCAAAATCTTTGCTTGCTTTATTGACTTTAAAAAAGCATTTGATTCGATTTGGCATGAAGGGCTATTCTACAAAATTCTACAAAGTGGGCTTGGTGGTAAGGTGTATGACTTAATAAAATGTATGTACACAGAAAACAAGTGTGCAATAAAAATCAAAAACCAAAGAACAGAATTTTTTTCACAATGTCGAGGTGTGAGACAAGGCTGCAATTTGAGTCCAAATCTTTTCAACATTTATATCAATGAATTAGCAGACATGTTGGACCAATCTCCAGCCCCAGGACAAACACTATTTGACACAGAGGTGAAATACCTGCTATATGCTGATGACTTGGTACTTCTATCACCAACCAAAGAAGGTCTTCAACAAAACATTAATATTCTGGAGCAATATTGCCATAATTGGGCCCTGGCAGTAAATTTCCAAAAAACTAAAATCATGATTTTCCAAAAAAAACCCAGATGTCAGAAACACAAATGTAAATTCACCCTGAACAACACCTTAATTGAACACACTAAAAATTACACCTACCTTGGTCTGACCATATCTGCATCGGGAAACCTTAATATGGCAGTGAATGCACTCAAAGAAAAAGCCCGCAGAGCAATGTATGCAATAAAAATGAAATTATTCAAAATCAACATCCCAATTAGAATTTGGACTAAAATATTTGACAGTGTAATCCTACCAATAGCACTTTATGGAAGTGAGGTTTGGGGGCCACTCAATAAACTGGATTTTAAAATGTGGGACAAACATCCAATTGAATTGGATTCTGTCGGAAAATTCTACAAGTCCAGAGAAATACACCAACTAATGCATGTAGGGCAGAATTGGGCCGTTTTCCAGTAATAATGAAAATACAGAAAAGATCATTAAAATTTTGGCTACATCTAAATTCAAGTCCAAATTCGAGTCTGCAATTTAAAGCACTTCAAGCCCAAGAGCTGAGCCCAGAAACGAGCCCTCTCAGTCAGCTGGTGTTGGACCTCACCAACCAAGCTGACACCAGCACTGCTTCAAAAGAAAGAATTCCAATAAGCAAAATCATGAACCAATCAAAGGAATCATATTTACAATACTGGAAAAACAAAACAAAATCCCAAAGCCGACTAAATTGCTATCTGACCCTAAACAGAGAATATGAATTGGCTGATTATCTCTACTCTGTCAGAGATACGAAGCAGAGACAGATCCTTACCAAGTACAGGCTGAGTGACCACCGATTGGCAATAGAAACCGGCAGACATAAAAAGACATGGCTACCCAAAGAGGAGCGTGTATGTGGTCACTGCATGACAGGGGAGGTAGAGACAGAGATGCACTTTCTCCTTTACTGTGATAAATATTCCTCACAAAGAGATTCATTATTCACAGAAATGACTACATATATTCCAAATTTTTACAAATTGAACCCAGAGGAAAAACTAAGAATACTCATGGGCGAAGGAGCAATGGCTCCTCTTGCAGCCAAATATGTATTTTCCTGCCATAGCCTGAGGGACACTGAATAATAACATCTGCATAGTAAACAGTAACTTACTTATTATTACTATTATTGTGATTACTATAATTATTAATGTTTACTGTAGACTGTTACCATTTTATTGTTATTATTTTTGTATTATTATTTACTACCATTTTATATTATTATTTAGTTACAATGTATATTGTATACATTGTTGCTTTGGCAATATTGACACAATGTTTTTCATGCCAATAAAGCAGCTTGAATTTGAGAGAGAGAGAAGGTAGAGAGAGAGGGTAGAGAAAGAGGGGATAGAGAAAGAGAGAGAGAGAGGGTAGAGAGAGGGTAGAGAGAGAGTGAGGGTAGAGAGATGGCAGAGAGAGAGAGTGAAGGTAGAGAGAGAGAGAGTATATAGAGAGAGTAAGGGTAGAGAGAGAGAGGGTGGAAAAATAGAGAGGGTAGAGAGAGAGTGAGGGTAGAGAGAGAGAGTGAGGGTAGAGAGAGAGAGAGTGAGGGTAGAGAGTAGAGAGAGAGCATGTGGAGAGAGGACAGAGAGTAGAGAGGGTAGAGAGAGAGACAGTGGGGGTAGAGAGAGAGAGAGAAGGTAGAGAGAGAGGGTAGAGAAAGATAGAGGGTAGAGAGAGATGGGGGGTAGAGAAAGAGAGAGAGGGTAGAGAGGGGGTAGAGAGAGATGAGAGAGAGAGAGTGTGAAGGTAGAGAGAGAGAGTGAGGGTAGAGAGAGAGAGGGTAGAGAGAGAGAGTGAGGGTAGAGAGAGAGAGAGAGTGAGGGTAGAGAGTAGAGAGAGAGCATATGGAGAGAGAAGGTAGAGAGTAGAGAGGGTAGAGAGAGAGACAGTGGGGGTAGAGAGAGAGAGAGAAGGTAGAGAGAGAGGGTAGAGAAAGATAGAGGGTAGAGAGAGATGGGGGGTAGAGAAAGAGAGAGAGGTTAGAGAAAGAGAGAGAGAGGGTAGAGAGAGAGTAGAGAGAGTTAGGGTAGAGAGTAGAGAGAGAAAGAGAGAGGGTAGAGAGAGAGAGAGGGCAGAGAGAGAGAGAGTGAGGGTAGAGAGAGAGGGTAGAGAAAGGGAGAGGGTAGAGAGAGAGAGGGTGAGGGTAGAGAGGGGGTAGAGAGAGAGATGAGAGAGCGAGAGAGAGTGAAGGTAGAGAGAGAGAGTGAGGGTAGAGAGAGAGAGAGGGTAGAGAGAGAGTGAGGGTAGAGAGAGAGTGAGTGAGGGTAGAGAGTAGAGAGAGAGAGCATATGGAGAGAGAAGGTAGAGAGTAGAGAGGGTAGAGAGAGACAGTGGGGGTAGAGAGAGAGAGAAGGTAGAGAGAGAGGGTAGAGAAAGATAGAGGGTAGAGAGAGATGGGGGGTAGAGAAAGAGAGAGGGGGTAGAGAAAGAGAGAGGGTAGAGAAAGAGAGAGAGATGGTAGAGAGAGTAGAGAGAGAGTTAGGGTAGAGAGTAGAGAGAGAAAGAGAGAGGGTAGAGAGAGTGAGGGTAGAGAGAGTGAGGGTAGAGAGAGTGGGGGTAGAGAGAGTGGGGGTAGAGAGAGAGACAGTGGGGGTAGAGAGAGAGAGAGAGAGAGAGAGAAGGTAGAGAGAGAGGGTAGAGAAAGAGAGAGAGGGTAGAGAGAGAGATGGGATAGAGAAAGAAAGAGAGAGAGGGTAGAGAGAGGGTAGAGAGAGAGTGAGGGTAGAGAGATGGCAGAGAGAGAGAGTGAAGGTAGAGAGAGAGAGAGTATATAGAGAGAGTGAGGGTAGAGAGAGAGAGGGTGGAGAAATAGAGAGGGTAGAGAGAGAGAGTGAGGGTAGAGAGAGAGTGAGGGTAGAGAGAGAGAGTGAGGGTAGAGAGAGAGAGGGTAGAGAGAGAGATGGCAGAGAGAGAGAGAGTGGAAAAAGAGAGAGGGTAGAGAGAGAGAGTGAGGGTAGAGAGAGAGGGAGAGTAGAAAGAGAGAGAGAATGAGGGTAGAGAGAGAGTAGAGAGAGGGGGTAGAGAGAGAGTGAGGGTAGAGAGAGGGTAGAGAGAGAGATGGCAGAGAGAGAGAGAGAGTGAAGGTAGAGCGAGAGAGAGTATATAGAGAGTGAGGGTAGAGAGAGAGAGGGTAGAGAAAGGGAGAGGGTAGAGAGAGAGAGGGTATAGAAAGAGAGAGGGTAGAGAGAGTGAGGGTAGAGAGGGCAGAGAGAGAGAGTGAGGGTAGAGAGAGGGTAGAGAGAGAGATGGCAGAGAGAGAGAGAGAGTGAAGGTAGAGCGAGAGAGATTATATAGAGAGAGTGAGGGTAGAGAGAGAGAGGGTATAGAAAGAGAGAGGGTAGAGAGAGTGAGGGTAGAAAGAGGTAGAGAGAGGGGGTAGAGAGAGAGTGAGGGTAGAGAGAGGGTAGAGAGAGAGATGGCAGAGAGAGTGAGGGTAGAGAGAGAGAGGGTAGAGAAAGGGAGAGGGTAGAGAGAGAGAGGGTATAGAAAGAGAGAGGGTAGAGAGTGAGGGTAGAGAAGGCAGAGAGAGAGAGTGAGGGTAGAGAGAGGGTAGAGAGAGAGATGGCAGAGAGAGAGAGAGAGTGAAGGTAGAGCGAGAGAGAGTATATAGAGAGTGAGGGTAGAGATAGAGAGGGTAGAGAAAGGGAGAGGGTAGAGAGAGAGAGGGTATAGAAAGAGAGAGGGTAGAGAGAGTGAGGGTAGAGAGGGCAGAGAGAGAGAGTGAGGGTAGAGAGAGGGTAGAGAGAGAGATGGCAGAGAGAGAGAGAGAGTGAAGGTAGAGCGAGAGAGATTATATAGAGAGAGTGAGGGTAGAGAGAGAGAGGGTATAGAAAGAGAGAGGGTAGAGAGAGTGAGGGTAGAGAGGGCAGAGAGAGAGAGAGTGAGGGTAGAGAGAGAGAGAGGGTAGAGAAAGAGAGAGGGTAGAGAGAGATGGCAGAGAGAGAGGGTAGAGAGAGAGAGAGGGTAGAGAGGGAGAGTGAGGGTAGAGAGGGGGTAGAGAGATGGGAGAGAGAAAGAGAGATGGGAGAGAGAGAGTATATAGAGAGAGTGAGGGTAGAGAGAGAGGGGGTAGGGAGAGCGAGAGGGTAGAGAGAGAGGGTAGAGAGAGAGGGTAGAGAGAGAGAGTGAGGGTACAGAGAAAGAGGGTAGAGAGAGGGGGTAGAGAGAGAGAGGGTAGAGAGAGAGAGGGTAGAGAGAGAGGGTAGAGAGGGCAGAGAGAGAGAGAGAGAGCGTAGAGAAAGAGAGAGGGTAGAAAGAGATGGCAGAGAGTGAGGGTAGAGAGAAAGAGAGGGTAGAGAGAGAGAGTGAGGGTAGAGAGGGGGTAGAGAGATGGGAGAGAGAAAGAGAGATGGGAGAGAGAGAGTATATAGAGAGAGTGAGGGTAGAGAGAGAGATGGCAGAGAGAGATAGTGAAGGTAGAGCGAGAGAGAGTATACAGAGAGAGTGAGGGTAGAGAGAGTGAGGGTAGAGAGAGAGGGGGTAGAGAGAGAGAGGGTAGAGAGAGAGGGGGTAGAGAGAGAGGGGGTAGAGAGAGAGAGAGGGTAGAGAGAGAGAGAGTAGAGAGAGAGAGATATGTTTTGTCCATTTGCAATATGATTTCATAGGAAGTCAAAAGTCAGAAATGTCAAAATTTGGTAAAAAACTTCACACATCCTTAAAAAAGTGCTTTCTGGACCGTTTTTCAAAATTCTTTCGATTTTTGTGTCAATTACACATGTATAAGAACTTTATCAACATACTTTAGTCATACTTTATTATCATATTTTTTATTTTTTTTACTTGTGCATAAGGCATATGTTTTCTCCATTTGGAATATGATTTCATAGGAAGTCAAAAGTCAAAGTCAAAAGTAATGATTTTCCTCCGTGCAACTGGTGATCTGAAATGTGCAACTGGTAACCCGAAAATTAAAATACTGTTTTAAATACATTTACCGGGACTCCTGTCATCCATGCCCGCTATGGGAGTAGCCTACTACTGCCCTCTATCCATGGGGGCCGTCGCAGATTGTGATTTTCCTCCGTGCAACTGGTGATCTGAAATGTGCAACTGGTGATCTGAAATGTGCAACTGGTAACCCAAAAAAAAAAAAAAATGATTTTTTTTGTTTATGTTTCCTTACTTTTTCAAAGTCACTGTGCATTTGCAATATGTTTTAATGGGCAGGTACCATCACGAATTTGTCATGCTATAAAAATCCTGCAGGAATGTGAAATTGACTGGCCCGATGAACTCGGGATGGCTTTGCAGTGATTCTGGTTCATCTCAATCGTTCGTTAGGGTTGATTTCAGAATGTGACTTTGGTGATGTTTTTTCACTATAGAATCATATTGCAAATGCACGTGCAACTGGTCACCCAAAAATAAAAAAATGTTGATTTCATTATGTCCATTTGTTTATGTTTCCTTACTTTTTCAAAGTCACTGTGCATTTGCAATATGTTTCAATGGGCAGGTACCATCACGAATTTGTCATGCAATAAAAATCCTGCAGGAATGTGAAATTGACTGGCCCGATGAACTCGGGATGGCTTTGCAGTGATTCTGGTTCATCTCAATCGCTCGTTAGGGTAGATTTCAGAATGTCACTTTTGGTGATGGTACCTCACTGTTTAAACATATTGCAAATGTACAAGAGTCAAGTGGACAAGAGTCCATCAGTCAATTAGATATCATTCTGACACCAAACTGATACACACTG
>NC_092158.1:58991353-59176353 GCF_045791955.1 Oncorhynchus clarkii lewisi | reverse complement strand
GAGAGAGAGGGTAGCGAGAGAGAATAGAGGGAGAGTTTATAGAGAGAATTTAGAGAGAGAGAGAGTTTAAAGAGAGAGAATAAAGAGACAGTTTAGAGAGAGAGAATAGAGAGACAGTTTAGAGAGAGAATACAGAGAGAGAATAGAGAGAGAGAATAGAGAGAGAGAGAGGGGGGGTAGAGAGAGAGAATAGAGACAGAGAAAGTTTAGAGAGAGGGAGAGAGAGAGAGAGAGAGAGAGAGAGAGATGGTAGAGAGAGAGGGTAGAGCGAGAGTGTAGAGAGAGAGTGTAGAGCGAGAAAGAGAGTGCAGAGAGAGAGAGGGTAGAGAGAGAGAGGGTAGAGAGAGAGAGGGTAGAGAGAGAGAGGGTAGAGAGAGAGAGGGTATAGAGAGAGAGGGTATAGAGAGAGAGGGTATAGAGAGAGAGGGTATAGAGAGAGAGGGTAGAGAAAGAGGGTATAGAGAGAGAGGGTAGAGAAAGGGGGTAGAGAGAGAGAGAGGAGGTAGAGAGAGGGTAGAGTGAGATAGAGAGAGAGAGAGAGAGAGAGAGAGGAGGTAGAGAGAGGGTAGAGTGAGAGAGAGAGAGAGAGAGAGAGAGAGAGAGAGAGAGAGGAGGTAGAGAGAGTGTAGAGAGAGAGAGAGAGACGGTAGAGAAAGAGAGAGAGAGAGAGGGTAGAGAAAGAAGTGAGGGTAGATAGAGAGAAAGGAGATATAGAGAGGGTAGAGTGAGAGAGAGAGAGAGAGAGAGAGAGAGGGTGGAGAAAGAGAGAGAGAGAGAGGGTAGAGAAAGAGAGAGGGTAGAGAGAGAGTGAGGGTAGAGAGAAAGTGAGGGTAGATAGAGAGAGGGTAGAGACAGAGAGTGAGGGTAGAGATAGAGAGAAGGTAGAGAGAGAGAGAGAGAGAGTGAGGGTAGAGAGGGAGAGAGAGACAGAGTGGGTAGAGAAAGAGAGAGGCTAGAGGGAGAGAGAGAGAGGGGGGTAGAGAGATCGAGAGAGTGGGTAGAGAGAGAGGGTAGAGAGAGAGAAAGGGGGGGTAGAGAGATCGAGAGAGTGGGTAGAGAGAGAGGGTAGAGAGAGAGAGAGTGAGAGAGGGTAGAGAGAGTGTAGAGAGAGTAAAAGAGAGAGAGAATGAGAGAGAAAGAGAGGGTAGAGAGAGAGAAAGTGAGAGAGGGTAGAGAGAGTGAGAGAGTGTAGAGAGAGTAAAAGAGAGAGAGAGAGAAAGAGAGAGAGAAAGAGAGAGAGAAGGTAGCGAGAGAGAATAGAGGGAGAGTTTATAGAGAGAATTTAGAGAGAGTTTAAAGAGAGAGAATAAAGAGACAGTTTAGAGAGAGAGAATAGAGAGACAGTTTAGAGAGAGAATACAGCGAGAGAATAGAGAGAGAGAATAGAGAGAGAGAGAGGGGGGTAGAGAGAGAGAATAGAGACAGAGAAAGTTTAGAGAGAGGGAGAGAGAGAGAGAGAGCGAGAGAGGGGGGGGGGAGAGAGAGAGCGAGAGAGGGTAGCGAGAGTGAGAGAGAGTGTAGAGAGAGTAAAAGAGAGAGAAAGAGAAAGAGAAAGAGAGAGAGAGAGAGATGGTAGAGAAAGAGGGTAGAGCGAGAGTGTAGAGAGAGAGTGTAGAGATAGAAGGAGAGAGAGTGTAGAGAGAGAGAGAGAGAGAGTGCAGAGAGAGAGAGAGAGTGCAGAGAGAGAGAGGTTAGAGAGAGGGTAGAGAGAGGGTGTAGAGAGAGGGTAAAGGGAGAGAGGGTAGAGAGAGAAAGAGAGTGTAGAGAGAGAGGATAGAGAGAGGATAGAGAGAGAGAGGGTGTAGAGAGAGAGAGGGTAGAGAGAGAGGGTAGAGAGAGAAAGAGAGAGTAGAGAGAGGGTAGAGAGTGAAAGAGAGGGTAGAGAGAGAAAGTGTAGAGAGAGAGGATAGAGAGAGAGGGTAGAGAGAGAAAGAGAGTGTAGAGATAGAGGATAGAGAGAGAGGGTAGAGAGAGAAAGCGAGGGTAGAGAGAGAAAGAGAGTGTAGAGATAGAGGATAGAGAGAGAGGGTAGAGAGAGAGAGGGTAGAGAGAGAAAGAGAGGGTAGAGAGAGAAAGAGAGTGTAGAGAGAGAAAGAGAGTGTAGAGAGAGAGGATAGAGAGAGAGGGTAGAGAGAGAGAGAGAGGGTATAGAGAGAAAGAGAGGGTAGAGAGAGAGGGTAGAGAGAGAAAGAGTGTAGAGAGAGAGGATAGAGAGAGAGGGTAGAGAGAGAAACAGAGGGTAGAGAGAGAAAGAGAGTGTAGAGAGAGAGTATAGAGAGAGAGGGTAGAGAGAGAAAGAGAGTGTAGAGAGAGAGGATAGAGAGAGAGGGTAGATAGAGGGTGTAGATAGAGGGTAGAGAGAGAGGGAAGAGAGAGAGAGACAGAGAGAGGGTAGAGAGACAGAGAGAGGGTAGAGAGTAGCTTGAGAGAGAGTGTGTAGAGAGAGAGAGGGTAGAGCGAGAGAGAGAGTGTAGAGAGAGGATAGAGAGAGAGAGGATAGAGAGAGAGGGTAGAGCGAGAGAGAGAGCACACAAAAAACTATACATACCTTGGCCTAAACATCAGCGCCACAGGTAACTTCCACAAAGCTGTGAACGATCTGAGAGACAAGGCAAGAAGGGCATTCTATGCCATCAAAAGGAACATAAATTTCAACATACCAGTTAGGATTTGTCTAAAAATACTTGTATCAGTCATAGAGCCCATTGCCCTTTATGGTTGTGAGGTCTGGGGTCTGCTCACCAACCAAGACTTCACAAAATGGTACAAACACCAAATTGAGACTCTGCACGCAGAATTCTGCAAAAATATCCTTCGTGTACAACGTAGAACACCAAATAATGCATGCAGAGCAGAATTAGGCCGATACCCACTAATTATCAAAATCCAGAAAAGAGCCGTTAAATTCTACAACCACCTAAAAGGAAGCGACTCACAAACCTTCCACAACAAAGCCATCACCTACAGAGAGATGAACCTGGAGAAGAGTCCCCTAAGCAAGCTGGTCCTGGGGCTCTGTTCACAAACACAAACACACCCCACAGAGCCCCAGGACAGCAGCACAATTAGACCCAACCAAATCATGAGAAAACAAAAAGAGAATTACTTGACACATTGGAAAGAATTAACAAAATAACAGAGCAAACTAGAATGCTATTTGGCCCTACACAGAGAGTACACAGCGGCAGAATACCTGACCACTGTGACTGACCCAAAATTAAGGAAAGCTTTGACTATGTACAGACTCAGTGAGCATAGCCTTGCTATTGAGAAAGGCCGCCGTAGGCAGACATGGCTCTCAAGAGAAGACAGGCTATGTGCACACTGCCCACAAAATGAGGTGGAAACTGAGCTGCACTTCCTAACCTCCTGCCCAATGTATGACCATATTAGAGAAACATATTTCCCTCAGATTACACAGATACACAAAGAATTCGAAAACAAATCACATTTTGAAAAACTCCCATATCTACTGGGTGAAATTCCACAGTGTGCCATCACAGCAGCAAGATTTGTGACCTGTTGCCACGAGAAAAGGGCAACCAGTGAAGAGCACACACCATTGTAAATACAACCCATATTTATGCTTATTTATTTTATCTTGTGTCCTTCACCATTTGTACATTGTTAAAACACTGTATATATAATATGACATTTGTAATGTCTTTATTGTTTTGAAACTTCTGTAAATTTACTGTTAATTTTTATTGTTTATTTCACTTTATATATTCACTTTATATTTTATCTACCTCACTTGCTTTGGCAATGTTAACACATGTTTCCCATGCCAATAAAGCCCTTGAATTGAAAAATTGAATTGAGAGAGTGTAGAGAGAGGATAGAGAGAGAGAAGATAGAGAGAGAGAGAGGGTAGAGTGTGAGAGAGAGAGAGAAAGAGAGTGTAGAGAGAGAGGATAGAGAGAGAGGGTAGAGAGAGAAAGAGAGTGTAGAGAGAGAGGGTAGAGAGAGAAAGAGAGTGTAGAGAGAGAGGATTGAGAGAGAGAGCTGGTCGCTTGAGGACAGAATCTGGGAGGTGCCTGAAGTCTTCACATTGCATCCTCATCACCTTGAATGGTTTTGCTGGTTGTGCTTCAAGTATCATCTTTGAAACATCATCAGGTGTATGAAGGACTGACACCTTGCACCTCTTCTCCATGGTGGCAAAAGATCGGTCACAAGGAAGAAAAGAATGACCAGAGACCATGAACTTCTGCTCAACTTGGGTAAAGTAACCCATAGAGACGAGCATCGACATCAGATTGAGCATCCGCCAGTTGTTATTCTGCCCACAGCGTCTGTCACTGAAGATCATCAATTTGCGCACCTCTGGTTTGGTGAGTGGCGTGAATTTTGTCTTCACCCACTTCAATATGCAGCTTGCCACCTCAATGGACCCTCGGTGTGCAATCCCCTCATGCCAAACACACATGAATGCAGAATCATCTTTTCAAAGTTCCTGGATGCAAAGGTTCAAATGTGACAGCAGCCGCTGGTAGTAGACATTGGAGTGGGTCAGATTAGGGGTGTACATCATCCCCTGTAGATCCACAGAAATGACATGGCAGTCAGCATTGGCTTTAGCCCACTCAGTGTCACTTTGAAGCTGTGTGTAGGCCTTTTCAGCTTTTCGATGGTGCAGCTCACTTTCAACTGCAATCTTCCTCTTCTCCTCTTCAGATGTTGCTGCTGACATCTTAGTGAAGAATGCGTCACATTTGCCACAGGTGTCACTCCTGGTTTGGCCGAAATTGAGACTCTGCTGTTTGAAAATGTCCCTATAAACCCAGAATTTTGCAGATGATGTGGTATTCTTCTCTTTGGAGAGTCGGTACATTCGCAACAAATTCAGATCAGGGCTGAGGTATTCTCTGTGTACATCCCCCTTCATCCGAGAGTAGTGGTTCTGGGTTCTTGGGAAAGATAGAATGTGCTCCTTGATGCCCTCTTTCACTGTAGCATGTATCCGATGTGGCCTGTAAGGAGACAACAAGATGTTAAACTTGTATTCTCTCAATGGTCTAGGGACCTGCCTCAGAGTGCAACTGTGTCGCTATAACCGGGGTACAAATCCCGGTCACGCCATTTCCGTTTGTGGCCGGGGGTCCTGTAGGGCAGCGAGAATTAGGCCAGTGCCGTCCAGTGGGAGGAGGAAGGTAATCGGCACTCAGTCCTCAGTGCTCAGGTTGTAGTTGGACAGCTTAGTTACCATCCTTTTGTTTAAAAGTAATAAACCTTTTTATATTTTTGTTTCAGAATTCGCTATTCATCCATTCGATGAAGATTGTTTAGAGCACTGCTATAGTGAAATAATCCAGGCTGGAATCCATAGCGCATTACCTATTGCTATGCTTCCCTCTTCCATCTTCTAAAGGAGACCTAGCCTCAGTAGCCTGATCTGGATCCTCACCTGCCTCAGCTTGAACTCCTAACTTTTCCTGAACAACCTTACCAAAACAATTACATTTCAATTAGCAGGTTTTTAAAAACTAGCACAGAGAATACAATATGTTTGTAATTGATATTCATATAGACATTAATTCATATTTTCACTTGCCTGAAGACGGCTGTTGGTTAGCTGGAACACAGACATGAAAGTGACCTTGCACACATTCAATCTCTGGCCTGCTTGCTGTACATGGTATTTGAAGGTTTGTTTCCGTTGTTTGTTCTCCTTTGTATCCTCAAGGTTTACGTCTCCGTTTCACCTCATGCTGCAATACAAATTGACAATGATAAATTCAGAATTGAATATACTGTAGCACATTCAGGGTATTGCTCGATCAGGACCTCCATCTTTCACACACTCCCAACCTATACACAGAATGAGTTTGCATTGCACCATTGTGTAACACTGCACTTTTAGAGTTAACGTTAATGTACGTATCATTACTGTCAAAGTTAAACTATGCACGTGTTCAATATAGCTATTATAATAATAGGCGTTTTGTGTTATTTCTAACCTGTTCTAAGCCAGAGAGAATCAACGCTTGTTGTTTCTCGTATGGGACAGTGTAGAAACTGTTGAACAGATGCAGTTTGCGCTCATCAGTCAACTTTCCACAATCCTGTCTGCACGTCGTGGAACACGCTCTTCCCTGCAGGATACAGTGTAACGTTACATATAACTATTTAGCATGTCGAATCATCCGGTGGATGAGACAAAGTAGCTAGCTATATTTCTTCTATAATCTAGCAATAACATTTTGTAACGATGATGTATAAGTTAGTAGCCAACGAACTTTAACTAATATGTTCTCTCTATTGTTACAAATTAGACAACCCAGAACATACGTGTTAGTTACTGTACTCTATAGCTAGCTAGCTTGATTGTTTGATATACGGTTCTTCCACATACCTCTTTTGGACAGCTTTTCCCAGTTTTTCTTGACCCTTACGATTTGTATAGGGTTTTCTTGATCCTTATGATTTGTATAGGGTTTTCCCGCATCCCGTAAGATCTTCCTTTGCCTGTCTTTCCATTCTTTTAGTTTTGTTTTACGTTTCTTTCCCACTTTTTGGCGATTTTCATCAGCAACAGAAACGTTGTGCGCTTAAACGGTTATTCCACGAGAGCCTATCTTTAAGTTTGAAATTATTGTTAATTAGCGTGTGGAAAGCTTGTGAGACCGGTTCACTATAGAAAAAGGGTGTCCAATAATGATTTTTCATGTATAGCTCTTCTTTTTTAAAATTTTAATCATAGGTACACTTCAACTGTGAGAGACGGAATCTAAAACAAAAATCCAGAAAATCACATGGTATGATTTTAAGTAATTAATTTGCATTTTATTGCGTGACATAAGTATTTGATCACCTACCAACCAGTAAGAATTCCGGCTCTCACAGACCTGTTAGTTTTTCTTTAAGAAGCCCGCCTGTTCTCCACTCATTATCTGTATTAACTGCACCTGTTTGAACTTATTACCTGTATAAAAGACACCTGTCCTACATTCAAATCAAACAGACTCCAACCTCTCCACAATGGCCAAGACCAGACAGCTGTGTAAGGATATCAGGGGTAAAATTGTAGACCTGCACAAGGCTGGGATGGGCTACGGACAATAGGCAAGCAGCTTGGTGAGAAGGCAACAACTGTTGGCTCAATTATTAGAAAATGGAAGAAGTTCAAGATGACGGTCAATTACCCTCAGTCTGGGGCTCCATGCAAGATCTCACCTCATGGGGCGTCAATGATCATGAGGAATGTGACGGATCAGCCCAGAACTACACGGCAGGACCTGCTCAATGACCTGAAGAGAGCTGGGACCACAGTCTCAAAGAAAACCATTAGTAACACAATACGCCGTCATGGATTAAAATCCTACAGCGCACGCAAGGTCCCCCTGCTCAAGCCAGCGCATGTCCAGGCCTGTCTGAAGTTTGCCAATAACCATCTGGATGATCCAGAGGAGGAATGGGAGAAGATCGTGTGGTCTGATGAGACAAAAATAGAGCTTTTTGGTCTAAACTCCACTCGCTGTGTTTGGGGGAAGAAGAAGAATGAATACAACCCCAAGAACACCATCCCAACCGTGAAGCATGGAGGTGGAAACATCATTCTTTGGGGATGCTTTTCTGCAAAGGGGACAGGACGACTGCACCGTATTGAGGGGAGGATGGATGGGGCCATGTACCGCGAGATCTTGGCCAACAAACTCCTTCCCTCAGTAAGAGCATTGAAGATGGGTCGTGGCTGGGTCTTCCAGCATGACAACGACCCGAAACACACAGCCAGGGCAACTAAGAAGCATCTCAAGGTCCTGGAGTAGCCTAGCCAGTCTCCAGACCTGAACCCAATAGAAAATCTTTGGAGGGAGCTGAAAGTCCGTATTGCCCAGCGACAGCCCCGAAACCTGATGGATCTGGAGAAGGTCTGTATGGAGGAGTGAGCCACAATCCCTGCTGCAGTGTGTGCAAACCTGGTCAAGAACTACAGGAAACGTATGATCTCTGTAATTGCAAACAAAGGTTTCTATACCAAATATTAAGTTCTGCTTTTCTGATGTATCAAATACAATAAAATGCAAATTAATTACTTACAAATCATACAATGTGATTTTCTGGATTTTTGTTTTAGATTCCGTCTCTCACAGTTAACGTGTACCTATGATAAAAATTACAGACCTCTACATGCTTTGTAAGTAGGAAAACCTGCAAAATCAGCAGTGTATCAAATACTTGTTCTCCCCACTGTATATGGTTCTTCATCTGTAGGATTCAATTATTTGTCCCGTTTTCGAGAAGAGCCTCTCAGAGGGAACGGACGCTCCTCCACTGCTGGTGCTTCTGCTCCATCTGATCCCTCTTCTTCCTGTTGCCCTGGTGCCTGAGCCAGCTGACTTCTGGGGTTATTCTTTGAAGAGTCTCATCAATCGCTCTGGCATCACCGAAGGCTAACTTCTTATACCTGGGGTCAAGTGCAGCGGTTTCTGATAGCACGTGACTATATTCCATTCTGTGGAACTTTCAGTCCATTGATGAACATAGGGTGTCCATCCACTCTGTCACATGTCCTGTGGTTACATTTGCTTCTCTGGCGGCTGGCTGTGATTCGCTGCAGACCCTTACACAGGAGTATCATTATTGAGGCTGAAAAGAGAGAACAGTAGTTCAGGTTCATGTTTTGTCTACTGATACTACATTCTCATCTACATCTACATCCTGTCTCAGCCTCCAGTATTTATGCTGCAGTAGTTTATGTGTTGGGGGGCTAGGGCCAGTCTGTTATATCTGGAGTACTTCTCCTGTCTTATCCGGTGTCCTGTGTGAATTTAAGTAGGCTCTCTCTAACTCTCTTTCTTTCCTTCTTTGTCTCTTTCTTTCTTCTCTCTCGGAGAACCTGAGCCCTAGAACCATGCCTCAGGACTACCTGGCCTGGTGACTCCTTGCTGTGCTGCTGCTCCAGTTTCAACTGTTCTGCCTGCGGCTATAGAACCCTGACCAGTTCACCGGACGTGCTACCTGTCCCAGACCTGCTGTTTTCAACTCTCTAGAGACAACAGGAGCAGTAAAGATACTCTGAATGATAGTCTATGAAAAGTCATCTGACATTTACTCCTGCTGACTTGTTGCACACTCGACAACCACTGTGATTATTATTATTTGACCATGCTGGTCATATATGAACATTTGAACATCTTGGCCATGTTCTTTTATAATCTCCACCCGGCACAGCCAGAGGAGGACTGGCCACCCCTTATAGCCTGGTTCCTCTCTAGGTTTCTTCCTAGGTTCTGGAAGTTTTTCCTAGCCACCGTGCTTCTACACCTGCATTGCTTGCTGTTGGGGTTTTAGGCTGGGTTTCTGTACAGCACTTTGAGATATCAGCTGATGTAAGAAAGGCTTTATAAATACATTTGATTTGATGATTTGATGTACTGCTCATCTACATATATAATACTGCATTAAATAATGATGTAGTAATTACTGCTTACTGTACCTCTCCACTGATCTCCACAGTGACCTGCTCAAAGGGTTCCAGGACTCCACACCTCCTCTGCCACCTCCCATTCCTCTTGGGTCAGAGCATCAATAGGTGCATTGACATTGGCCAGGATAGAGATGATGGCATCCTTTGACTCAAGAAACCACTTAAACATATATGTTGAATTCCACCTTGTAGTGCAGTCTTGTTTAAGCCTCAGCTCAGGCATCCCCATCTGGCGTTGTGTATACTTTAGTTTTTCTGCATCTACTGTGCTCCTGTGGAAGTATTCCACAGCTGCTTTCACTTTGTCCACAGTGGGCTTCATCCCCTTCAGAGCATCTCTTACAATCAGGTTGATTGTGTGGGCAAGACATGGATGATGGGTCCATTTAAAAAAAAAAAATCATGGCTTTGGTTATGTTCGCTGCATTGTTGCTAACACAACAGACCACTTTTCCATCTACTTGCCATTCTTTGGCCACTCTCAACAGTTCCTCTGCCAAGTTCTCTGAGGGGTCTGTCACTGAACTCAAAGCAGTCCAGAAGACATCTAGACATCGAAAAATCTTCAATGAAGTGACATGTAACCGATATGTAAGAAGTGGTTACCCATGATGTCCTGCAGTCAGTGGTAAGGCAAACTGCAGTAGCTTTTTGGACTCTTTCCCGCAATGAAGCCTGTGTGCTCTCGTACAGTTGTGGAATAAGTGATTTTGAAAGGGTTTTCCTGCTTCGAATGGTGTACATTGGATTTAGACTATTGCTATAATTTCTAAAAACCTCTGTTCTCCACGATCAAAATTGTCTGGAAATCGGTGGCAATCGTTTTAGCCTTGTTTTGCTACAGACAGACGTTTGGCATAAACTAGTCCATAGAAGACTGCGTTGCTGTGGGTCGCGGAGTAGGCCTACTTGACTGAGTGGATACATCTCCACGTGTGGAGGTGCTGGCTCCACCACTATCACTAGCAGGCCCGCCAGTTTCTCGAAGCTCTGCTACAGCTAGCTTCACAGTTGGGGGCACAGTTCGCATCTAGGTTGTGTGTAGAACCAGCTTTTTATGAGATTTTGCTTTGGTAAATTTTACACTGTGCTCTGAAATTGTCTACATTATTAAAATGCTACTGTGCTTCTGACTCATATTCCAGCTGTCATTTTCACAGCTGTCCTTCCTCTCTCTCCTTGGCTGCTAAGTGTGTGACTGTGTGATTTGGCTCGGACCTCCCTCATGCATCTTTGGTTCATTGGTTGACACTGCGTGTCTGATTGACAGGAACAACAGGTGAAGCTGTTAGTCTGACCAGACAGTCAGAAGGAATGTGTTCGCTTGAGCATTCAGGCCTATATTGTTTTTGTTTTTTTTCCGTTCTTTGAATTAGATCATTCTATTCATTTAAATCTTTTGATTATTCATATCTTAATTTTTTTTTTTTTAAATAGATACAGCTCTTCTGATATGTGAGCCGGCTTCTAACGTTCACCTACGAGAGCCGGCTCTTAGAGCCATTTGATTAATTGTTCAGCAGTCTTATGGCTTGGGGGCAGAAGCTGTTGAGGAGCCTTTTGGTCCTAGACTTGGTGCTCTGGTACTGCATGCCGTGCGGTAGCAGAGAAAAAAGTATATAACTTGGGTGACTGGAATCTCTGACAATTTTATGGGCTTTCCTCTGACACCGCCTATTATATAGGTCCTGGATGGCAGGAAGCTTGGACCCAGTGATGTACTGGGCTCTACACACAACCCTATGTAGCGCCTCACGGTCAGATGCCGAGCAGTTTCTATACCAGGCAGTGATGTAACCGGTCAGGATGCTCGACGGTGCAGCTGTAGAACTTTATGAGGATCTGGGAACCTATGCTAAATCTTTTCCGTCTCCTGAGGGGGAAAAGGTTGTCGTACCCTCTTCACAACCGTCTTGGTGTGTTTGGACCATGATAGTTTGTTGGTGATGTGGACACCAAGGAACTTGAAACTCTTGACCCGCTCCACTACAGCCCCGTCGATGTTAATGGGGGCGGCCCGCCTTATCCTGTAGTCAACGATCAGCTCCATTGTCTTGCTCACATTGAGGGAGAGGTTATTACCCTGGCACCACACTGACACTTTTCTGACCTCCTCCATATAGGCGATCTCATCATTGTTGGTGATAAGGGCGACCACTGTTGTGTCGTCAGCAAACTTAATGATGGTGTTGGAGTCGTGTTTGGCCATGCAGTTGTGGTTGAACAGGGAGTACATGAGGGGATTAAGTACACACCCCTGAGGGGCCCCCGTGTTGAGGATCAGTGTGGCAGATGTGTTGTTGCCTACCCTTACCACCTGGGGGCAGCCCGCCAGGAAGTCCAGCATCCAGTTGCAGAGGGGGGTGTTTGTCCCAGTGTCCTTAACTTAGTGATTAGCTTCGTGGGCACTATGTGAGAATTCTGTCAATGAACAGCATTCTCACATGTGTTCCTTTTGTCCAATTGGGAAAGGGCAGTGTGGAGATGTGAGCGATGACCAGCCTTTCAAAGCACTTCAAGGCTACCGACGTGAGTGCCATGGGGCACTTGAAACATGTAGGTATTACAGACTCGGTCAGGGAGAGGTTGAAAATGTCAGTGAAGACACTTGCCAGTTGGTCCACACGTGCTTTGAGTACACCTCCTGGTAATCCGTCTGGCCCTGCAGCTTTGTGAATGCTAACCTGTTTAAAGGTCTTGCTCACATCGGCTACCGAGAGCGTTATCACACAGTCATCCAGAACAGCTGGTGCTCTCCTGCATGCTTCAGTGTTGCTTGCCTCGAAAGCGAGCATAGAAGGCATTTTGGATTAGTGTCCCGCTCCTTGAAAGCGGCAGCTCTAGCCTTTAGCTCGATGCGGATGTTACCTGTAATCCATGGCTTCTGGTTGGGATATGCATGTACATTCACTGTGGGGACGAAGTCGTCGATGCACTTATCGATGAAGCCGATGACTGAGGTGGTGTATTCCTCAATGCCGTTGGATGAATCCCGGAGCATATTCCAGTCTGTGCTAACAAAACAGTCCAGAGGCGTAGCATTCATGTCATCTGACCACTATATACTCTATATATAATTAAACGTCTCATTAAAGTTAGTGTCAGCATAGGTGTGGACATGAGCGGCTGTAGCCAATACACATAGGCTATCACCTACACTTTAACATGTAGGCTAATTATATATGTACATTTACAAACACATGTTTTTCTTCACAGGATTACATTTTGGGGTTTTTCAAATAAATGTAATTGGCTATTTTGGTTAATGGCATTGGTCCCATAGCAGATAGCCTTGTGCCCTGGCAGATTTGGGCACCTCTTCAAGGCCAAACGGCCTTGCCCCTGAAATGACAAAAACGTGACACTAACATTCATCATAAATATTCATTGTTGATATTTACAACTATTGTATCTGTGTGTTTACAGGTCTATATTTCCAACATGCACTAATATACCCTAATGTTGTTTGTCTGTGTATGTAGGGCAGACAGTTGACTACTTGTATTCCAAATTTGAGCAAAATCAGAGCCAGCCAGGCATTATTCTGCACCGTTTGATTTAAGCAGGTGTGTCACAATGTCTATCAATTTAACCACTTTTGCAGTAAACTATTTTTATACAACCATCCATTTTATGTATGGGAGACCTTAGAGATAGGGAAAAACATGGTCGTGCTTTGTTATACCTTGGGTAGGGTTATGTCAAAAACAAAAGCACTTTTTGAGGATTGGCCACGACCTAAAATGACAAAATCTCTCCCATTCAGTTAAGTTGTGTAAATACAATCAATGACCAAAAGGTGTCACTATTCAGCTAAATTTTGCACTTAACCTTGGCTTGAGAAACCCTTGATGATACTGAATGATTTTATAAATGTGTCTTATGCTGTCTACTTTAATTGCTCTGTACATTTTGTAGAAATAATATTTGTTTTAAACTATTTCATCTGTCTTGTGTCTTTACTTTTAGAAATTAGGGGTTAAGCCACATCTATGTTCAGTGTTTCGTATCAAATGGCACCCAATTCACATATTGCACTGCTTTTGAGCTGGTCAAAAGTAGTGGACTATAAAGAGAATAGGGTGCCATTTGGGACACAGCCTGTGTTCAGTGGTAGCACGCTGCATATGAGACCTAGCTGTAATTAGCTGATACAGGGTAAGGAAGGTGATGAAACTGGTTTCACGCTGAGCGGGTCACCCTGGATTTATGAGAAAGGGGTGTTACTCTGGAGTCTGCTGAGGTATCACAGTCGCCCAGCCTGCATGACCCCTCAACACACACACAATCACAAGTACACACACATACACGCTTGGCCCCAACTAACCCACCCGCTCTGCAATCCCCCCAGGATGACGTGTAGGATATGATTAAGTTCCCTCAGAAGGAGTTGACCTCAGTAGACTTCTGACATGTTGGTGTGCGTCTCTGCTCTAATAGGACCCTAATTCCCTTTATAGGGCCCTGGTCAATGTAGTGGGAGGTGAACTTGGTCTCTTTATAGGCATATAGGATGACATGCGTAGCTGTATTACGCTGTAGCTGTATAAAATGTACACCTCTCAAGGGAAGCATTATGCAGTAGACAAAATGTTATTCTATGAATTTAAGCGCTAAATATGCATTTTGTTTTCCTGCATGGCCTTTGCATTAAGTCCTGCTGTTGATCAGTTGGGCCACAGTATATCCACTGCTTTATGTCACTTTCTCTGGGAGACACCCTGGTGTGTAGGCTACTCCAGTACAACCTTTGGCTGACAGTGTTTCTTGATGCCAGCTGCCTTGCCCTTTGGTCAATCTTCAATGTTGTAAATCCCTGAATGTGAGCTCAAGCCAGGCCAACAGGTTGAACCAATCACAGAGGGATTTGATGGCTTAATAATGATGCTGTTGGAGCGATGGCCATTTCAGAAATGGTGTGTGTTTCATTAAAGGACAACCTGCTCTCTCAGACCTGTCCTGAATTTCAGGAAAATACTGGTCTGCATCTCAAATGGGACCCTATTCCCTACATAGTGTACTACTATTGACCAGAGCCCTATGGGAGCAATTTTGACCACACAGCCTTGGAGAAGCCAGGTACAAAGAAAGAACCAGGGGATCAAAGCAGGAGTGGTGTCATATTAGCCGAATTACTCACAATATACTTCCTTATTTGTTTTTTTTTTAACAGCCTGGCAGGTTTGGCCCGGTGTACACTGTACATTTCTCGGTGGGTTGTTTTTAATGAGATTATAATGACTGTTATGGTTTACAAGAATTGATGTTTGTGACTTTTATGAGGTGCGAGTGAAGGGGTGGGCCGAGCCCAGGTCATAAAGGCAGGAGGAATGTTCATTGGGGGAGAGGCTGGCTCCCTGTAGTCCTCTTTGTTCTGGAACCTCAGTCCTCAGAACACTCACACTGAGCCGATGTTGTGGCCGTTAAAGGCCAGGGAACTGATTTAAAATCTGTGACTTTCTTTACAGGGTTAGATGCTGATTGAAAGCTGTCAGGTGTCTCTGATGACTATTAATAGGCGTGTGTGGGACAGAGAGCCAGACGGGTATGGGGTTAGGCCTGCTGATTAAGATAAGATGGAAATGACGTCTGACAAACCCTGGCATTTTTTTTTATCTCCCATATAACTACCTCCTGTCAGTCTGCTAATCTTCAAATCCTGATCACTTTGCAAACTGACCTTCAATCAGTGTCTAGAGAAGCTATTTCATTCTCCACCATTTACCAAATGGCCCTCATGCCAACCTAACATCCCTGTGTCCCCTGTACCCATTCCTGGCTCCATTCCAGCCCCCCTCTGCCCCCTGCTCCATTGTCAACCCCACCTGGAAGAATGGCGCTGGAGGGGATGGCTGCTGTTTTACGGGATCTTAACCAATTGTGCGAAAAAACACAAAATAGCATTGTTTGTAACTTATTTTGTACAAAATGTTGATGCTACCGTCTCTTATGACCGAAAAGAGCTCCTGGATATCAGAACGGCGATTACTCACCTTGAACTAGCCAAAGATTTTTTCTTTAATGAGTCTGACATGAAGGATATGATGTTGCTCCCGGACAAGACAGAATCCCCGTCATTCGCATGAAGAAGGAAATACAGGGGTCGCAGATCAGTGTGCCTTGTGAGAATTCGTTGGTGAATGGGTAACCTGCCTCTACCATCCGTGCTATTGGCCAACGTGCAATAACTGGAGAATAAACTGGATGAGCTCAGTTCGAGACTATCCTACCAACGGGACAGTAAAAACTGTAATATTATGTTTTCCATGCATCGGCAGGACAGAACAGCTATGTCCAGTAAGACGAGGGGTGGGGGTGTCTATTTTTAATACCAGCTGGTGTGCAATGTCTAATATTAAGGTATTCTCAAGGTATTGCTCGCCTGAGGTAGAGTACCTCATGATAATCTATCAAAAGAGTTTATCTAAATTTTTTGGAAACATCTATTTACCACCACAAACTGACGCTGGCACTAAGACTGCACTCAACAAGCTATATAGCCAGCAGCATACCACCCTGCATACCACTGCTGGCTTGCTTCTGAAGCTAAGCAGGGTCAGTCCTGGTCAGTCCCTGGGTGGGAGACCAGATGCTACTGGAAGTGGATCTCTGTTTAGTTTCACTAATTACGAACGCCAAATGTTGCAAGTTTCACATGATGGCCCTCATAACAATTGCACGGGGAGAGACAGAGGGCAGAGAGTGACACGAGGAGAGATGGAGTGACACAGGGAGAGATGGAGGAGGGCAGAGGAGGAGAGGGAGGGCAGAGGAGGAGAGATGGAGGAGGGCAGAGGAGGAGAGGGAGTGACACGGGGAGAGATGGAGGAGGGCAGAGGAGGAGAGGGAGTGACACGGGGAGAGATGGAGGAGGGCAGAGGAGGAGAGGGAGTGACACGGGGAGAGATGGAGGAGGAGAGGGAGTGACACGGGGAGAGATGGAGGAGGGCAGAGGAGGAGAGGGAGTGACACGGGGAGAGATGGAGGAGGGCAGAGGAGGAGAGGGAGTGACACGGGGAGAGATGGAGGAGGGCAGAGGAGGAGGGCAGAGTGACACGGGGAGAGATGGAGGAGGGCAGAGGAGGAGAGGGAGTGACACAGGGAGAGATGGAGGAGGGCAGAGGAGGAGAGGGAGTGACACGGGGAGAGATGGAGGAGGGCAGAGGAGGAGAGGGAGTGACACGGGGAGAGATGGAGGAGGGCAGAGGAGGAGAGGGAGTGACACGGGGAGAGATGGAGGAGGGCAGAGGAGGAGAGGGAGTGACACGGGGAGAGATGGAGGAGGGCAGAGGAGGAGAGATGGAGGAGAGGAGAGATGGAGGAGGGCAGAGGAGAGATGGAGGAGGGCAGAGGAGGAGAGGGAGTGACACGGGGAGAGATGGAGGAGGGCAGAGGAGGAGAGGGAGTGACACGCGGAGAGATGGAGGAGGGCAGAGGAGGAGAGGGAGTGACACGGGGAGAGATGAAGGAGGGCAGAGGAGGGGAGGGAGTGACACGAGGAGAGATGGAGGAGGGCAGAGGAGGAGATGGAGTGACACGGGGAGAGATGGAGGAGGGCAGAGGGGAGGGAGTACACGGGGGAGGGAATGGTGATTACTTACAAAAACTTCCCAACAATGCAGAGTTAAAAATAAGAAATTAAAATAATAACGAGGAATAAAATACCCCAAAATGCAGCTACAGTGCCTTCAGAAAGTATTCACAGTATTGACACCCCTTGACTTTTTCAAAATGTTGTCGTGTTACAGGTTAAATTTATAATTAATTAAATTGAGATTTTGTGTCACTAATCTACCATTTGTAAAAGTGGAATATAATATTTTAAGAAATGTATACAGATTCATTAAAAATTAAAGGCTGAAATGTCTTGAATCAATAAGTATTCAACCCCTTTGTTATGGTAAGCCTAAATAAGTTCAGGAGTAACAATGTGCTTAACAAGTCACACAATAAGTTGCATGGACTCTGAATGACTACCCCATTTCTGTACCTCTCACATACTGTCAGGTCCCTCAGTCGAGTAGTGCATTTCAAGTACAGATTCAACCACAAAGACCAGGGAGGTTTTCCAATGCCTTGCATATGGGTAAAAAATAAATGTAAAATGTTTTAAAAAATTATAAAGTAGACACTGAATATCCCTTTGAGCTTGGAGAAGTTATTAATTACACTTTGGATGGTGTATCAATACACCCAGTCACTTTAAAGATACAGGCGTCCTTCCTAACTCAGTTGACAGAGAGGAACAGAAACTGCTCATGGCAAGGAGTTTAGGGAGTTTTAGGATAAAAATAAATGGAATGGAGCGAAGCACAGGAAAAATCCTACAGGAAAACCTGGTTCAGTCTGCTTTCCACCAGACACAGAGATGAATTCACCTTTCAGTAGGACAATAAACCTAAAACACAATGCGTTGCTTATCAAGATGACAGTGAATGTTCCTGAGTGGCCGTGTTACACTTTTGAGTTAAATCTGCTGGGAAATCCATGGCAAGACCTGAAATGGTTGTCAAGCAATGATCAATAACCAATTTGAGAGAGCTAGAATCATTTTGAAAAGAATAATGGGCAAATATTGCACAATCCAGGTGTGGAAAGCTCTTAGAGACTTACCCAGAAAGACATGTACTGACTCAGGGGGTTGAATACTTATCTAATCAAGATACACTGAGTATACATAACATTAAGAACACCTGCTCTTTCCATGACATAGACTGACCAGGTGAATCCAGCTTAAAGATATGATCCCTTATTGATGTCACTAGTTAAATTATCTTTAATCAGTGTAGATGAAGGGGAGGAGGCAGGTTAAAGAATGATTTTTAAGGCTTGAAACAACTGAGGTATGGATTGTGTATGCGTGCCATTCAGAGGGTGAATGGGCAATGTAAGTGTCTTTGAACGGGGTATGGTAGTATTTATATATTTATTATGTAAGATTAAAAATTAATTTAAAAGATTTAAAAGAATAGAAATAAAAGTTGTCCAGTAGGCATCTCCAGAGGAGCTAAGAGCTGTGTTGTCAGTCATTTCCCAGCAACTTCAGTTTCTGAGCCTGGACTTGAACCCGATCGATCTGTGGAGAGACCTGAAAATAGCTGTGCAGCGACACCCTCAAACCAACCTGACAGAATTTGAGAGGATCTGTGGAGAAGAATGGGAGAAACTCCCCAAATACAGTTGTGCCAAGCTTGTAGCGTCAAACCCAAAAGAAGACTCGAGGCTGTAATCGCTTCCAAAGGTGCTTCAACAAAGTACTGAGTAAAGGGTCTGAATACTTATGTAAAGGTGATATTTCAGTTTTTTAATTTTTATAAATGTGCAAAAATTTCTAAACCTGATTTTGCTTTGTCATTACGGGGTATTGTGTTTAGATTGACGAGGGGAAAAAAACAATTGAATCCATTTTAGAATAAGGCTGTACCACAACAAAACAAAAGGCTGTACCACGAAAGGGGTCTAAATACTTTCCGAATGCACTGTACTTAATAAAAATGAATGCTAGACATTTAAATGTGTTAATTTCATTTGACCAAAAAAAGTTAAGAATAAATCCAACACAATATGACGCTGCTTAAACATTTTTGTATTTTTTTATGAGGATAAGCAAATCGAGAGAACATGTATTTCATTTACTCTTTTTTATTTTATGTTCTTGCAACAACTTGCCACGTGGCTCTATTTTTAGAGGATTGTGGATAATTCCACATTTGTAGACTTCATGATTATTTTGATTTCTCCCACCGAAGCGGCATCTGTTGTCAAACTGGGAAAGATGTTCTGACTTGTGGCTGTACTGAGCAGAGGAAGGCTGTGTATGTTTTGATTCTACAAAGCTGTGTCCATCGATAACGTTCAATAATCAATTGATTGTGTTCATTCTAGCACCATGCAATAATTTATCAGTTCTAAACATGTATTTTCCTTCACTATACTACTTTGAATATTATCTAAACGATCCACCTGGAAAGATATGTTAGAAACTTTTAACTTCTTAAAATTAATTAAATTGAATGAGACCGATATCCAATTAGTGTAGATCAGTGTAGATTGGCTGGATATCAGAAGAGTAACCACTTGTTAGCACTGTGGGACAACGATGGACCTCAATGGAATATATCTATATTTTTTTGTTGATTCTGTACCACCAGATTATGATGGACAAGTTGAAATTGTCTCATTTGTAGAAAACCAATCAATTTGGATATTATTTAAAAGATCCACCTGGAAAAAGTAAGTCTGGCAAGTTTAACTTGAGTTAAAATTGAATGAGACCGATATCCAATCAGTTTAAATTGGTTAGTTAAGATAAAGTGTACCCCTTTTCAATAGACACATAATAATTAGTTCTATTTTTTAAATATTACTGGAGATTCTTCACCACCAGGGGTCACTGACCGCAGAAAGCCGAACTCAAACTAGAGTCCAAAGGAGGCGGGCATAGGGTGTCGACCTATGAACAAAGGAAAAAATGGCTGCTTTCTCTGTTAGCTTAGCATCTAGCTTAGCATAAGCTAAGATGTTAGTTTAGCATCTTAGCATCTCAATTCTCTATGTGTAATTATTATTACGTGATTAAACTAATAATGTAAACTTTCATTAACTAGGAAGTCAGGGCACAACGGGGAAATGTTTGTAGAGTTCCCATTTCCCGAATCGACTCTTACGATATTTTCATATCTTATTGAGTACAGTCTTGTATTGAGGTATTATTATTACCGCATCAGTTCTCATTACTGAATGTCGCAAACCCTTGGATATAGTTTCCATAACGAATCAGCGATATTCAAATTGAATTAATTATTTATTTACTAACTAACTAAACAAATCACAGAAATGCATAAACAAACAAATATAGTTATTGGTTACTAACACATTGCATCGATAAGTCCCTAAAGGGCTAAACCGGTATGACAGCTTGGTAGACAATGGAAAGGGTTGGGGACAGAGTAAAAGAGGGAAAGACAAAATGGATTCACTACACACAGTTCATAATTACATTCATTTATATACTGATCCTTTGCACATGAACGGCCGCTCATTCGAAAATAATTGCGATGTATATATTTACCCCCATATGTCATTGTTGTCTTCTCTGTTGGAAACGCTGGTCCGTCTGCTGCAGAGTCAGTTCATCAGAGAGTCTCTGGTTAACTTCCCCAGAAGTCACAATGTCTTTCGTAGTTCTCCCTTTTTCAGGCGGCTCTGGATAGTGTCTGTTGTTATGGAAACGTCAGGCGTACAGAGGATCGTTGCATAGAATAGATGCTTCCGCGGTTGTCGGAAGTCTCGTACTAGATTTACGTCATTTCCAGCTGCAGACTAGGAATTATACGTCTAGGACTTTCTCTTATTCTGTAGTGATGGATAGTCTCAGAGTTGAACCATTTCCAGCCGTGTAGCCAACACTACATGGTCTCCTGGGCCTATAGAGTTGTAGTTCTTAACCATTTCAACATGAAGCGTCGGCTCCAGATTTTCTGGTCTAATGTAAATTTGGTCAGGAGCGGATTTTATACACTTCTTAGGAAAGGGGGGGGGGGGGGGGGGGTTCCATGACACCGACATAATGTCTATTGTCACGTGGGCGTGGCCACTGATTTGGTTAACGTTATGAAAACCCATATTTTCTCAATTTGAAGATATTCACAAATAGTTTCATGTTTAATCACATACGCTTCACAATATTTAGATGTCAACCCCATAATTAAGAAGTGTACACAACCAAAGACACAGCAATGAGTGTTTCCTGTTCTTCATGAGATCACCAAATGAAACACACTCGTCATGACTGTCCCTTAAGTGTCCACGGACCACTCCCACAGTCTCAAAAATATAAATATTGTTTAATTATTCAAACTTCTGTTGTCCAAGGGTCTCTCTGTGTTCCAGTTTACATTCCATTCTCGAACTCCACAGAGCATAGAGGCAGCGTATTTTATAACCGCCATGTACAGCAACCTTTTTAGACAACATTGCAGAACACCCGCCATATGCATATGTACACATACAACACTCTGAAAAAGGAGAAAAAACGAACTCAAGACATTAAAGAAGCTCTCCCTGAGCAACAAACTAACACAAAACATACCAAATCTCTTAGAAACAACCAACATGATATAACCACCAGCCTCCTCTCTCTCCGCAATCATCTCTCACCAAAAACCTCTCTCCGTGAACAACAGAACGCTGGCTTTTATAACTAGAGAAGGAGTGTAATGGGATTCAGCTGTAACTTGACGAGGGGGCGGGGTCAGCTCCAATTAGCCGTGGAGTCGACCAATCAGCTGCTTTGGGGATTTCAGGAAGCCATCTCCTGAAACACACACTCAAATATCAAATCAAATCAAATGTATTTATATAGCCCTTCGTACATCAGCTGATATCTCAAAGTGCTGTACAGAAACTCAGCCTAAAACCCCAAACAGCAAGAAATGCAGGTGTAGAAGCACAGTGGCGAGGAAAAACTTCCTAGAAAGGCCAAAACTTAGGAGGAAACCTAGAGAGGAACCAGGATATGAGGGGTGGCCAGTCGTCCTCTGGCTGTGCCAGGTGGAGATTATAAAAGAACATGGCCAAGATGTTCAAATGTTCATAAATGACCAGCATGGTCAAATAATAATAATCACATTAGTTGTCGAGGGTGCAGCAAGTCAGCACCTCAGGAGTAAATGTCAGTTGGCTTTTCATAGCCGATCATTAAGAGTATCTCTACCACCCCTGCTGTCTCTAGAGAGTTGAAAACAGCATGTCTGGGACAGTTAGCACGTCCGGTGAACAGGTCAGGATTCCATAGCCGCAGGCAGAACAGTTGAAACTGGAGCAGCAGCACGGCCAGTTGGACTGGGGACAGCAAGGAGTCCTCGTGCCAGGTAGTCCTGAGGCATGGTCCTAGGGCTCAGGTCCTCCGAGAGAGAGAAAGAAAGCGAGAAAGAGAGAATTAGAGAGAGCACACTTAAATTCACACAGGACACCGGATAAGACAGGATAAATACTCCAGATTTAATCAACTGCAACATAAATACTGGAGGCTGAGACAGGAGGTGTCAGGAGACACTGTGGCCCCCTCCGATGATACCCCCGGACAGGGCCAAACAGGAAGGATATAACCCCACCCACTTTTCCAAAGCACAGCCCCCACACCACTAGAGGGATATCTTCAACCACCAACTTACCATCCTGAGACAAGGCCGAGTATAGCCCACAAAGATCTCCGCCACGGCACAACCCAAGGGGGGGCGCCAACCCATACAGGAAGATCACATCAGTGACTCAACCCACTCAAGTGACGCACCCCTCCTAGGGACCACATGAAAGAGCACCAGTAAGCCAGTGACTCAGCCCCTGTAATAGGGTTAGAGGCAGAGAATCCCAGTGGAAAGAGGGGAACCGGCCAGGCAGAGACAGCAAGAGCGGTTCGTTGCGCCTTTTCGTTCACCTTCACACTCCTGGGCCAGACTACACTCAATCATATGACCCACTGAAGAGATGAGTATTCAGTAAAGACTTGAAGGTTGAGACTGAGTTTGCGTCTCTCACATGGGTAGGCAGACCATTCCATAAAAATGGAGCTCTATAGGAGAAAGCCCTGCCTCCTGTTTGCTGTTTGCTTAGCAATTCTAGGGACAATTAGGAGGCCTGCGTATTGTACGTGTAGGTATGTACGGCAGGACCAAATCAGAGAGATAGGTAGGAGTAAGCCCATGTAATGCTTTGTAGGTTAGCAGTAAAACCTTGAAATCAGCCCTTGCCTTAACAGGAAGCCAGTGTAGGGAGGCTAGCACTGGAGTAATATGATCACATTTTTTGGTTCTAGTCAGGATTCTAGCAGCCGTATTTAACACTAACTGAAGTTTATTTAGTGGGGATGAATTGGAACGCTGACTGCGAGCAGGCCTAATTGCCTGACCTCACTAATGCTCTTGTGGTTGAATGCAGCAATGTTCCAACATCTAGTTGACAGCCTTCCCAGAAGAGAGAAGGCTGTTATAGCAGCAAAGGGGGACCAACTCCATATTAATGCCCATGATTTTGGAATGAGATGTTCGACGAGCAGGTGTCCACATACTTTTGGTCATGTAGTGTATCTGCTATTTGTATTTATATCCAAGTCCCCTCCTGTTCCCTGATTAACAGGTGATGACCACTTCACTACCAGTGTCAACTCTCTCCTGACATGAATTGAAGCTATGTCTCTCGTCCACTGGTGCATTGAATTATTTCCTCTCCGAGAACTGTGTGTAGCTCTGTCAATTTTCTCTCATTACTGTATCACATAAACGAACACATTATCACACATCAGTGAGACTTTTAATCCTTGCTTGGACTAACTTATTCTTAGTTATTTTGTCTAACTGTGTCGTGTTCTTGGTTTTTGTCTTCCTCGTCAAATTCTGTCTTGTGGAAGATTTGAGAGGTTCACCAACGCCATCCATCCATGATGAGCATGTTCTGCACTGAAGCCTCGGAACACTTCAATCCCTGTCCTGCACTGAAGTCATATTGTTTTTATTAAATGTCCTCTCCAAAACTCTTAGGAAAAAGGGGTTCCAAAAGTGCTACAAACGCGATATCAATCCGCTAATACAGGACTAGTAAAGACCCAGTTCACTACTTTTGGGAAAAAATACTTTTTCACCCCTACTTTCTGCTGCTATGGCCATAGCCGCTCATGCCTATTCTCTAATAGTTATGACTGACCCAAGAAACAGTCCTGGTTTCCCTGGCTTGGAATTTCATGTCACTTCCTGAATTAGCTGAATTTAAATGGAATTGACCCCAACCTTGGTAAGAGGAGAATTTAAGGCCCATCTCATAGCTGAATGGCACAGGTCCAGTGTGTATGACAGTTTCTCTCTCCTTATGCCCTGACAGGAATGTTGCTGGTTAGGTGTCTGAGAAAACCCCTCCCTCCCTGCTCTCCCTCTCCTGGCACTGCTGGGTCTTTGCACTCACTCCACTAGGGAGATAAGGCCAAGCTGGGCCATCAGCGTGTCGCAGCTGACACCATGCCTGTCACTGTTCACAGCTCCACTCTGAGATGTTGCACGTCACCACAGAGATCAGCACCCAGCATTCCACACACACACCTACGTACAGTGCCTTGCGAAAGTATTCGGCCCCCTTGAACTTTGCGACCTTTTGCCACATTTCAGGCTTCAAACATAAAGATATAAAACTGTATTTTTTTGCGAAGAATCAACAACAAGTGGGACACAATCATGAAGTGGAACGACATTTATTGGATATTTCAAACTTTTTTAACAAATCAAAAACTGAAAAATTGGGCGTGCAAAATTATGTCGTTCCACTTCATGATTGTGTCCCACTTGTTGTTGATTCTTCACAAAAAAATACAGTTTTATATCTTTATGTTTGAAGCCTGAAATGTGACAAAAGGTCGCAAAGTTCAAGGGGGCCGAATACTTTCGCAAGGCACTGTATGTAACACACACACACACACACACCTACATATATAACACACTCTCTCACACACACACCTAGCTTGCAGGACCTAAAATAGAGTCAACATTAACCTGTTAAACTCTGAGCGGTTATTTTGGGAAGATCCCCCCCCCCAAAAAAGTAATCAGAAAATAGAAAGTGACATATCATTTGAAAGCTACAGGCCTTTCTGGAATTTTAACTCAAATCTTACTGCTGGCAATGTCATAATAAATTCTCAAGTTTCCTGACCTGTTTGTCTTATAAATCTTCTTGTGACTCCCAAACCCGCATGCGGTAGCGCAATCATCACCTGACAATAATTAGCATAACACAACGGACATAAATATCCCTAGAAAATATTCCTATTCATGAAAATCACAAATGAAATATATTGAGACACAGCTTAGCCTTTTGTTAATCACCCTGTCATCTCAGATTTTCAAAATATGCTTTACAGCCAGCGCTAGACAAGCATTTGTGTAAATTTATAATAGCCTAGCATAGCATTATGCCTTGCTAGCAGCAGGCAACCTTGTCACGGAAATCAGAAAAGCAATCAAATTAAATTGTTTACCTTTGATGAACTTCGGATGTTTTCACTCACGAGACTCCCAGGTAGATAGCCAAAGTTCATTTTTTCCCAAAATATTATTTTTGTTGGCGAAACAGCTCCGTTTGTTCTTCACGTTTGGCTGAGAAATCGCCCGGAAATTGCGGTCACCACAACGCCGAAAAATATTCCAAATTAGCTCCATAATATCAACAGAAACATGACAAACGTTGTTTAGAATCCATCCTCAAGGTGTTTTTCTAATATCTATTCGATAATATATCCGTTGGGACAATTCGTTTTTCTCTAGGACCGATTGGAGTAATGGCTACCTCTGTACTTTACGCGAGAATCTCTCTCGGAGCCACCATGTGACCACTTACGCAATGCTATTCTTCAACAGAAATGCGTAAAACTACGTCACAATGCTGTAGACGCCTTGGGGAATACGTAGCTCGTTGATGGTACATTCACAGCCAAATAGGTAGTCATTGGAACGCAGCGCTTTCAAAACCTGGGGCACTTCCGGATTGGATTTTTCTCAGGCTTTCGCTTGCAACATCAGTTCTGTTATACTCACAGACAATATTTTTACAGTTTTGGAAACGTTAGAGTTTTTCTATCGAAAGCTGTCAATTATATGCATATTCTAGCATCTTTTCCTGACAAAATATCCTGTTTAAAATGGGAACGTTTTGAAAATACTGCCCCCTAGCACCAACAGGATAAAACAATTTTTTACTTGAAAGACCTGATTGCTAAGTTCATTTTAAGATGTCAGGGTTGAAAATCCGTTTAGCTATTTTGGCACAGTGACTCACTACAAAAACCAGACGCAACTGGTTTCAAGTGGCCAGGAGACGTCATGTGATCACCTACTGGAATCTAGTGCAACGCTTCTCAACTGATGTTGGGTCGCAGGAGGTTTTGAATGGATTTTAAAAATAACATTTATCAGATTTGAATCCTTTAAAATGAATGAATGAAAAAATACTCTAAATAATCTCTGACCAATCTTCTTGTTCCCATGTCATGTAATTTCTACATTTAATATCAATATAGCATTTAAAATATAATGAAAATAACATGGTCCCATGTTTCATGAGCTGAGATTGAAGATCCTAGAAATGTTCCACAAAAAAATGTGGGAAAAAAATGTGTGCACAATTTTTTTTACATCCCAGTTACCAAGCTAATTCATCCACCTGACAGGTGTGGCATGTCAATAAGCTGATTAAACAACATGATCATTACACAGGTGCACCTTTTGCTGGGGACAATAAAAGGCCACTCTAAAATGTGCAGTTTTGAAGAAGCATGCAATTGGCATGCTGACTGCAGGAATATCCACCAGAGCAGTTGCCAGAGAATTGAATGTTAATTTCTCTACCATAAGCCGTCTCCAACTTAATTTTAGAGAATTTGGCAGTACGTCCAACTGGCATCAAAACCTCACACCACGCCACAACCTCACTTCCACATTCATCTTCTTCACCTACGGGATCATCTGAGGGGGTGCTGAGGAGTGTCTCTGTCTATAATAAAGCCATTTAGTAGAGAAAAACAAATTCTTATTGGCTGGGCCTGGGTCCCCAGTGGGTGGGCCTATGCCCTCCCAAGCTGACCCATGGCTGCACCCCTGCCCAGTCATGTGAAATCCATAGATTAGGGCCTAATGAATTTAAGTCAAATGACTGATTTCCTTATATGAACTGTAACTGTCAATTTTTTTGTTCATTATATTTTTCCAGATTATATTTTGGCGATTATTTTTGTGATGCGAATATTGGGTCGCAAGGCAAAACCAGTTGAGAACCATTGATCTAGTGGACGAAATGGGAATCAGACAGAGGATATACATCAATGGATAGGTAGAGAATTCAGATTTCTCTTATATACAGTGCCATTGGAAAGTATTAAGACCCCTTGACTTTTTCCTCATTTTTTTTACGTTACTGCCTTATTCTAAAATTGATTACATTTTTAAAATCCTCAGAAATCTACACACAATACCACAAAACAAAAAAAAATGTTTTAAGTTTTGCAAATTGCACTGTATATCATTCCTGTAAGACGAAAATTATACTGTACATTGCACAAGTCCTGCACATTTAAAATGGTTGTGTTCCAATGGGAATTTGTGCATGTTTAGAGGTAAAAGATCAGAGATGTATTTTTCTGAATAAAAATAAAATAATTTTGGAACAGTATTTGGTGACATACAGTTTTTATATCAAACCTAGACTTTCAAATATTATATTATTTAATTCTTTATGAGGATCGGATACAATATTATGCGTTGTTTAGAAAATGCCACCAGAGGTGGTCAGTTAGGGGAGTCACTAATCATGCTCTACCGTTTTCTTCCACAGGTCTTAATGGGCCCGGCAAAATCCACACACACACACACACACTCTATCACCCATCCCCCTAGTTCTAAACAGAGTTGGGGAGAGAGACTGCAACCCAGGACTCTGCCCTTACTTCCATCCCTCTCTACTAATTATCTTTAACTGCACCTCTTAAAGCTCAATGTGTTGCATATTATCAAGGCTTAACAGTGGAAGTGTGGTGAGGAACTTTTAAAGAGAAGTGATCTATTTAGCTAGAACCTGTGGCTTGGCAAGAGCGAGTGAAGTAACTCCAAAACTGAATTAAATTCCAAGCACGTTGGCAAATATCCAAGTATTTACATTCCATCTGAAGCATTAACAGATAATTAGTCACCCCGTCCAAGCGTTTTGCAGTAATGGATTAAGAATCAGACAAAATGTGTGTGTGTGTGTGTGTGTTTGTGTGTAGTTGAGAAGGTGGAGCAGTGATCACAAAGTTCCTCCAACCACATCAAGCCTCTGCTGCCTAGTAAATGTCAGGTAGACTCAGGGGGAGATGTCACCCAGCAGGGAACTGAGGCTCAGTCCCAAATGGGACCCTATATTCCCTTTATAATGCACTACTTTTGACCAGGGCCCATAGGGTTCTCGTCCAAAGTAGTGCACTAAAAATGGATTAGTGTGGCATTTGGGAGTAACTTGAGACACCCAAACCCCATGTTAAACCTCCAGGTGTCAAAGCTCAACCACAGAACAAGACTTTAAAAAAGTGACTCTCAGTTTCACCTTGTGCACAAATGTAAATGTTTAAGTGAGCAGTGGTAAAGATATCTAAATAATTTCCGGGTCCCCAGTGTTCGTACACGCACCTTAGGGGAGCATGGAAGAATTATGAGTACCGAAGCTGTCTCTGTGTTTGTATTTGAAGTGTGACAGAGGAACGGTTTGGGTGATTTACTCTCACACACAGAGAGGAAAGCCAAGCAGCTGCCAGGAACAGATTTGGTTGAAATCTGCGGCTGTTGCCAGCTCTCGTCACAGCTTTTTCCATCCCTGCCAAGATCTATGATTAAACGAGATACTGTAGCACTTAGGAGAACATGGCTTTCTTTCCTTCCGTCGTCCACACAGATAATACAGTGGAAAAACTTTAAACATGATTTTGCCTAAACATAGCTAGCTATAGGTTACATTTGCTGCAAATAAGCACTTTTCTGTGCTGAATATATACTCACAATTGGGAATATTTTTTTCCCCAGTTAGGATTAAAGAAAACCGCTGTTGAATAAAATACATAAAATATGAAATCATAAAAAATATTGTATGATTAAAACTCATGTCTGAAGGAAATCATAAATATATAAATATAAATATCATAATGTAACAAGGTTGTGGTGTCCTTTCCTTTCCTTCAAAAAGGAAAGGGGCGGCAGGGTAGCCTAATGGTTAGAGTGTTGGACTAGCAACCGGAAGGTTGCAAGTTTTTTTTTTTTTACTCCCGAGCTGGCAAGTCTGTTGTTCTGCCCCTGAACAGGCAGTTAACCCACTGTTCCTAGGCCGTCATTGAAAATAAGAATTTGTTCTTAACTGACTTGCCTAGTTAAATAAAGGTAAAATAAAATAAATAAATAAAAAAATGAATCCAAATAGACCACAAATTTAGTTTCTTGATTATTTTGAGAACCAAACAAATAATTAATGGGAATGCGAATAGAGCCTAGTGATGGGAGTGTGGGGTTAACTCCAAAATAAAGTTGTTGTGCCCCATGCCACGGTGGATCTGCCGGGCTTTGGTGGAGCCAGAGTTCTGCCCATCCATCATCCTTATCAGGGGGAGTCTGTGGCGGAACTGGAGTCCCAGACTGCAGCAGGGCCTGTTCCAGAGGAGAGCAGAGGGCCGGCCCAGCATGTGCTGTTGGGGCCCAGGACCCGCCGACCGGCCAGACAGCAGACAGACAGGCGGGGGGGGGGGAGAACTGCATTACTGCAGTGATAAGCCCTGATACAAACAAAAACAACAGGCCCCGTTCACTAACATCAAAGACCCCCATTTAGATTTGGAACGTGGGGCTGAGGGAGGGCCGAGGGGTGTTTATCAAAGCCTGTACCAGAGACTGACCTGCGCTGGGAGTCCGAAAATATATTTTATAACGCAATGTTAAATAAACAAAACACTGTAAAAAAGCACAGGAGAGAAGCGGTTGGAATGTCAAAATGAGCTGTTTTGTCTTAGCAATGTCTTTCTGGTATTAAAGGAGGTTAAGAAAGCTGGATATCAGGGGGATTAAAAGCAGTGACACTTTTCTGAATGTGAAGGATGAGAAGTGAACTGAATGAAGAGATGTGCTGGGATCAGACATTGTATGGGGATGGTTGAATGTCCCTGTAAACACGGCCAGACAGTCCACCCCACCATGGCAATAGGACAAATACCAATGATCAGAAATGGCCCGGCTGCACTTACAACATCCAAACAACTTCATCGTCAAAGAAGACTACATTGATCGTAACAAGAAAGCTGAAATGCATAGTGTTTGCATTTGATAAAAGTCAAGCTGATTATATCGGTGTCTTCTCAGCCATAGCCATTGGTTTTCAACATGAGATACACCAGCACACATGCAACAACATCCTGACGGCATCGGAGAAATGGCGCCGTTTATCTTGATGAATGTCAAAAACAACAAGCCATCCGTCTCACTGAAGATGAAGGTTTTCTCTGGTTGGAAACTTAATAAAAACAATTTGTAATGGCTCGTAGTTGTATTAAGGCCGGTTATAAAAGCCATACGGCCCCTGTCAGGCAGAGAGGGGAATACAGAATCATTACTGTCACAACAGACATTCCTTTCTGATAACATTAAAGGAAAGCTTCCTTTGTGCCGCTGCAATCTGTTCAGCTCCATTCTGATTCTCTCTGGCGTGAACCAGACAGAGGACACTTTGAAGCCACACTCTTTAGCCAGCGCTACTTGTCTGATGTTGTTGGAGCAAAATATTGAAGGACAACCGTAGCTGGGGGCTTTTTAATTAGAGTCACCAGTATAGGATAGTTAATAGAGCGTTAATGTAGTTTTCAAACGTAGGTCAGACGAAACAACTAAATGCAGCACTTTGACACTAGTGATTTGAATGCAGTACTACACAATGTACATTACACAAGGTTTTTACTGAAAGGCAATGTGCTTCGTAGGTTGATTATTCAGAAAACTCTGCAAAACTGAACTTTGAACTACTCTAAACTTGACCAAACAAGAGTAGGCCAAACATAACATTTGTTACAGACCAATTATGAACTATTCACAATTCATGTGGGTAAAAACATTGTTATAAATAGGGAGTTTTTCCTAGCCACGTGCTTCTTCATCTGCATTGCTTGCTGTTTGGGGTTTTAGGTTGGGTTTCGGTGTAGCACTTGGGCTGATGTAAAGTCGCTATTTAGTCGCTATTTAAAGGCGCTATTAAAGGCGCTATCGCCTATATAAAGGCGCTATTTAGTCTTCAAATAGGAATGAATGATGTCATGTGATAAATGGCTTTGTCCATTCATATACAGTCATTTGTACAGAGAGACAATTCTACAGTCAAACGACATAGCCCATATGGAAAAAAAATACATTTTGGACTTTGTTGACATTTAAAATATACAGTAACTGTCAAAAGTTTGGAGACACCTACTCATTAAAGGGTTTTTCTTTATTTTCACTATTTTCTACATTGTATAATAATAGTGAAGACATCAGAACTATGAAATAACACATAGGGAATCATGTAGTAACCAAAAAAAGTGTTCATCAAATCAAAATATATTTTATATTTGAGATTCTTCAACCCTTTGCTTTGCCTTGATTACAGTTTTGCACACTCTTGGCATTCTCTCAACCAGCTTCATGAGGCAGTCACCTGCAATGTATTTCAATTAACAGGTGTAGCTTGTTAAAAGTTAATTTGTGGAATTTCTTTCCTGCTTAATGCGTTTGAGCCAATCAGTTGTGTTACGACAAGGTATGGGGGCTGCAGCAGAGGAGGTAGGGGTGCTGGTAGGAGTGCTGCAGCAACAAGGTAGGGGTGCTGCAGCAGAGGAGGTAGAGGTGCTGGTAGGGGTGCTGTAGCAACAAGGTAGGGGTGCTGGTAGGGGTGCTGCAGCAACAAGGTAGGGGTGCTGCAGCAACAAGGTAGGGGTGCTGCAGCAACAAGGTAGGGGTGCTGCAGCAACAAGGTAGAGGTGCTGGTAGGGGTGCTGCAGCAACAAGGTAGGGGTGCTGAAGCAACAAGGTAGGGATGCTGCAGCAAAGTTCATTGGAGTTATCTGCACCTCAGATTGCAGCACAAATAAATGCTTCACAGAGTTCAAGTAAGTCTCATCTCAACATCAACTGTTCAGAGGAGACTGTGTAAATCAGGCCTTCATGGTAGAATTGCTGCAAAGAAATTACTACTAAAGGACACCAATAAGAAGAAGAGACTTTCTTGGGCCAAGAATCACGAGCAAAGGACAGTAGGTCTGTCCTTCGGTCTGATGAGTCCAAATTTGAGATATTTGGTTCCAACCGCCGTGTCTTTGTGACATGCAAATTATTTATATATTTTATTTTTATTTCACCTTTATTTAACCAGGTAGGCTAGTTGAGAACAAGTTCTCATTTGCAACTGCGACCTGGCCAAGATAAAGCGTAGCAATTTGACACATACAACAACAGAGTTACACATGGAATAAACAAAACGTACAGTCAATAATACAGTAGAACAAAAGAAAACAAAAAGTCTATATACAGTGAGTGCAAATGAGGTAAATTAATCTTGATACTCCCCATCCCGGATCCAGTAGCGTAATCATCGATTGACACTAATTTGCATAACGCAACGGACATAAATATTACTAGAAAATATTCCTATTCATGAAAATCACAAGTGAAATATACTGAGACACAGTTTAGCCTTTTGGTAATCACTTTGTCATCTCAAGATTTTCAAAATATGCTTTACAGCAAAAGCAAGACAAGCATTTGTGTAAGTTTATCGATAGCCTAGCATGGCATTATGTCCAGCTAGCAGCAGGTAACTTGGTCACGAAAATCAGAAAAGCAATCAAATTAAATCGTTTACCTTTGATGAGCTTCGGATGTTTTCACTTACGAGACTCCCAGTTAGATAGCCAATGTTCATTTTTTCCCAAAATATTATTTTTGTAGGCGAAATAGCTCCGTTTGTTCTTCACGTTTGGCTGAGATATCGACCGGAAATTACGAAAAATATTCTAAATTAGCTCCCTAATATCGACAGAAACATGGCAAACGTTGTTTAGAATCAATCCTCAAGGTGTTTTTCAAATATCTATTCGATAATATATCCACAATATATCCACCGGGACAATTAGTTTTTCAGTAGGACCGATTGGAATAATGGCTACCTCTGTATTTTACTCGAGAATCACTCTGGGAGCATCAGGTGACCACTTGCGCAATGTAGCCGCTTACGGGTATTCTTCAACATAAATGCGTAAAACTACGTCACAACACCTTGGGGAATACGTAGAAAAAGTGGAAAAATAAGCCTCACAAACTAAAAAAAAGATGTCCTTTCTAACAAAAGAAAGGCGGTCTAGAAGTGTTGGACTTTGTTGACATAAATAACACTTTCAAGATAAACTGGTTGAAAAAATGTTTGCTCGATACTGATTCAATATGGTATTTCATTCCAAATAATGTGTTTAATAAATTGGGAGGTCTTCAATTTTTACTGAAATGTAATTATATTCCTGAAAGATTACCTGCTAAATTGGCTAGGTTTCACCAACAAGCTTACTGGCCTGGAAAATTTCCTGCACAATTTTTCCCCTCTGTTAGAGGAATTCTAAATTCCTATATGTTTTGTAGCCAAAACCAAATTAACACTCTCTCTATTTCGTGATAAGTTGTAAGTTTATCATATTATGCATGAAATAGATCGAGACCAATCTTAAAAGTCAGGTAATAGCGTTTAATTCAAGAGAGTACTGGGTACATACACATTTTACCACAGGTTATAAACTGAAAATGATGTCAGCGTTTTCTAAATGTTCTATCTCTTTCATGACACCGGTAGAGAGGCCCTATAGTTCTCGAGCCTTCCCTCGTCTCTTAAAGCCAAGGTCAGTCACTGTAAATCAGCATTCTAGACAGTCTGGAGATAGTCCGTCCCTGTCATCTGGAGATAGTTCATTCATTTGTACAAAGGAACAGACCGTCATTGTTACTAAACTCCTGACGATATTATATACAATTGGGAATGGGAGCAAGAGAGAAAATTCATATATGTACAGTACATAATAGCATTTGGACTAGTCAGTCCTGATTGAAATGTATACATAATTAGTCATCATTGATAAAAATTCCCTTAACACCCTCATAAAGCTCTTTTGTGGAATAATTCAGACATAACTGTAAGGAATAAGTCATTGTTCTACCCCAGCTGGCATGAGAGGAATATTGACTTTGTCCTTGATATTTTTGACAACAAGGTTAATATTCTCACATATGAACAATTTATAACATTGAAATAGTTTCCAATACCTTTCAGAGAGGTTATTTCTGTGATCAAAGCTGTTCCCAGTGGTCTAACTACACTTATGAAAGTCATCTTAATTTTGGGAATGATCACAAAGTTTATCCAGAACTCAGATTGGAAGGCGTGGGCTTACTTGAGAAATATTGTTGTAATAAATATATAAGACAAATTCTTCATTCACAAAACCAACTTACACAGAGAGGAAAGTTTTTCTGGAACATGCTTATTCCTGACATTGTCTGGAAAAATGCATGGTTAAGACCTTACGAAATAAGGTCCTTACCTTAAGAAATACTGTACACCAAACAAAGTTAAGGAAGTGCACTTCAACATTTTGCATAAGATATATCCATGTAATTCTATGATGTCCACATTTGTGGCTATTGATGATATCTGCGTTTTCTGTGAAAAAGAAGGTGAGAATCTGTCTCACTTGTTCTTTGAATGTAAATTTGTGTCCAAATTTTGGGGAAACCTTGCAAAGTACTTATTTACCATTATGAACACTGCCTATAATTGTAACATAAAATATATAATATGTTACTATTGCAATGATAACAAAACCACTGAAATGTTCGTTAATTTTTTATTCTTGTTGCCAAATTCTTTATACACAAACAAAAATTCAAAAATTCTATACCAAAATTACCAATTTTTCTGATTAAATTTAATTATCTTATTAAAACACTAACCCTAGTAACAAAAATAATAACATCTTCATGAATCATTATAATAAGATATTTTCAGAGTGAATATAATTGCACTTAAATTGTTTATTTTTTGTATTTTATTTATATTTTTTGTATGTTTGAGCATTGTTAATACCTGTGTTTGGTTTGCTAGACATGTTTGATGTAGCAATGTAAGTTGATTTTGTATTATGAATAATAAAAAATATATAATAATAATACAAATAAAAAAAGTCAAAAACATTTAAAATTAAATTAAAAAACGTTTAAAAAAAAGTAATCTGGTTGATAGCCCATTCACTGCTCAATAGGTACGCATTGGAACGCAGAGCTTTCAAAACACGAGGCACTTCCGGATTGGATTTTTCTCAGGCTTTTGCCTGCAATATCAGTTCTGTTATACTCACAGACAATATTTTTACAGTTTTGGAAACTTTAGAGTGTTTTCTATCCTAAGCTGTCAATTATATGCATATTCTAGCATCTTGTCCTGACAAAATATCCCGTTTACTTTGGGTACGTTATTTTTCCAAAAATGAAAATACTGCCCCCTAGTCACAACAGGTTTTAAGGAAAGGCCATGGTGGCGAAGTAATTACAATATAGCAATTAAACACTGGAATAAACACCAGATACTGGGGTGCAAAGGAGCAAAATAAATAAATAAATACCAGTATGGGGATGAGGTAGGTAGATAGATGGTAGGTAGATAGAGGTAGGTAGATAGATGGGCTGTTTACAGATAGGCTATGTGCAGTGATCTGTAAGCTGCTCTGACAGCTGGTGCTTAAAGCTAGTGAGGGAGATGTGAGTCTCCAGCTTCAGAGATTTTTGCAATTCGTTCCAGTCATGGGTAACAGAGAACTGGAAGGAAAGACGACCAAAGGAGGAATTGGCTTTGGGGGTGACCAGTGAGATATATCTGCTGAAGCGCGTGCTACGAGTGGGTGCTGCTATGGTGACCAGTGAGCTGAGATAAGGCGGGGCTTTACCTAGCAGAGACTTGTAGATAACCTGTAGCCAGTGGATTTGGCGACGAGTATGAAGCGAGGGCCAACCAACGAGAGCATTGCAATGGTGGGTAGGTTATGGGGCTTTGGTGACAAAACGGATGGCACTGTGATAGACTGCATCCAGTTTGTTGAGTAGAGTGTTGGAGGCTATTTTATAGATGTCATCACCGAAGTCGAGGATCGGTAGGATGGTCAGTTTTATGAGGGTATGTTTGGCAGCATGAGTGAAGGATGCTTTGTGATATAGGAAGCCGATTCTACATTTCATTTTGGATTGGAGATGCTTAATGTGAGTCTGGAAGGAGAGTTTACAGTCTAACCAGACACCCAGGTATTTGTAGTTGTCCACGTATTCTAAGTCAGAGCCATCCAGAGTAGTGATGCTGGACAGGCGGGCAGGTGCAGGCAGCGATCGGTCGAAGCGCATGCATTTAGTTTTATTTGCGTTTAAGAGCAGTTGGAGGCCACGGAAGGAAAGTTGTATGGCATTGAAGCTCGTCTGGAGGTTAGTTAACACAGTGTCCAAGGAGGGTCCAGAAGTATACAGAATGGTGTCGTCTGCGTAGAGGTGGATCAGAGAATCATCAGCAGCAAGAGCAACATCATTGATGTATACAGAGAAGAGAGTTGACCTGAGAATTGAACCCTGTGGCACACCCATAGAGACTGCCAGAGGACCGGACAACAGTCCCTCCGATTTGACACACTGAACTCTATCAGAGAAGTAGTTGGTAAACCAGGTGGGGCAATCATTTGAGAAACCAAGGCTGTCGAGTCTGCCAATAAGAATGTTGTGATTGACAAAGTCGAAAGCCTTGGCCAGGTCGATGAATACGGCTGCACAGTAATGTCTCTTATCGATGGCATTTATGATGTCGTTTAGAACCTTGAGCATGGCTGAGGTGCACCCATGACCAGCTCTGAAACCAGATTGCATAGCGGAGAAGGTATGGTGGGATTCGAAATGATCAGTAATCTGTTTGTTAACTTGGCTTTCGAAGACCTTAGAAAGACAGGTTAGAATAGATATAGGTCTGTAGCAGTTTGGGTCTAGAGTGTGATTAGGTGAAGAGATGATTTCTGCATGTGTGGTTCCCACCGTGAAGCATGGAGGAGGAGGTGTGATGTGTGGGGTGCTTTGGTGGTGACATTGTCAGGGACTTATTTAGAATTCAAGGCACAATTAAGCAGCATGGCGACCACAGCATTCTGCAGCAATATGCCATGCCATCTGGTTTGTGCTTAGTGGGACTATCATTTGTTTTTCAACAGGACAATGACCTAACACACCTCCAGGCTGTGTAAGGGCTATTTGACCAAGAGGGAGAGTGATGGAGTGCTGCATCAGATGACCTGGCCTCCACAATCACCTGATCTCAACCCAATTGAGATAGTTTGGGATGAGTTGGACCGCGGAGTGAAGGAAAAGCAGCCAACAAGTGCTCAGCATATGTAGGAACTCCTTCAAGACTGTTGGAAAAGCATTCCAGGTGAAGCTGGTTGAGAGAATGCCAAGAGTGTGCAAAGCTGTCATCAAGGCAAAGGGTGGCTACTTTGAAGAATCTCAAATATAAAATATATTTAGATTTGTTTTTGGTTACTGCATGATTTCATATGTGTTATTTCATAGTTTTATTCTACAATGTAGAAAATAGTAAAAATAAAGAAAAACCCTTGAATTAGTAGGTGTGTCCAAAGTTTTGACTGGTACTGTATTTTTATATGTGAAATATTACAATTGGCCAAATAATGGATATAAAAAATAAAAAAGAGTATTTAATACATTTGAAATAGATTCCTAACATATATTATGGAATGTATTTAAAATGTACAGTATATATAAAGTTATGTAAAATGTATATCACAATATGATAAATGCATTGGAAAATGTATTTGATGTATTTCAAAATCCATTCTTAAAATAAATGTATTTTAGAACATATTTTCACATGTAATTATCAATGTACACTGGGTGTACAAAAGATTAGGAACACTTTCTCCCACAATTGTGTCAGGTTGGCTGGATGTCCTTTAGGTGGTAGGCCATTCCTGAGACACAACAAAAACCTGTTGAGTGTGAAAACCCAGCAGCGTTGCAGTTCTTGACACACTAAAAATGGTGTGCCTGGCACCTTCTACCATACCCCATTCAAAGACAGTTAAATATTTTGTCTTGCCCATTCACCCTCTGAATGGCACACATACACAATCCATGTCTCAATTGTCTCAAGGCTTAAACATCCTTCTTTAACCTGTACCCCCCCCCCCCCCCCCCCCCCCTCTTCATCTACACTGATTGAAGTGAATGTCATGGACCTGGTTAGTCTATGACATCGAAAAAGCAGGTTTTGTACACTCGGTATATTTTAAAATGTACTTGGAAATATTGTGTCAAACATATTGCAACATACATTTAAATGTATTCATTGAAATAATTTTGCATGTCTAGTATAAAAATTTGCCAAATCATATTGTAACAAAATGGTGACTGTCTTAAAAATTAAGCTTTAGTAGGCTCTTTGGTATCACATGCACTTAATGCCAGTCTGATTTCTACAAACATGACACATTATTGGTCATGTAGTGACTCCATGTCTTTCAAGTGCATATGACAAATAAACAAAGAAACTTGAAGAGCATTTACAACCAACCTCCAATAGGCAGAACTTAACATGTCTGGGTAGTTCCACAAAATCACTGTCTTTTGTACCAACATTACATTTTAAAAGCCTGTTATATGAAACGAAGGACACTTTCAAATAGACCACATGAAAAATGTTATAAATCTAATATTCAGAATGAAAAAAGACTTGCTAAAGTAAATTATGGATTTTGACATGTCCCTCTGTGACTTCTAGGAAGATTTTAACCCACTAACCTCCCAAAAATACTCCAAGTTTTCACCACCTTTGTAAAGCCCAAGATATTTTGTTGCTTTGACAAAGTTATTTCTGAAGATTATTATTTATTTCATGTGATTAATTTAAGTCTGTCCATTTAAGGTCAACCCTGTTATGTGAACTGAACTCTCATTTTAATATGGTGAAACTATTCCTTTTTCTTTCAAAGGAAACATTGAACATCTAATAGTCCAATCAAATTTTCTGGTGTTTTGTGTTGAAAACTGAGCGGGTCAAGCATAACACAGCAACCATGTTATCAATACATAGACAGGGAAGAAATGTTTCAACAATTTAAACATTTTTGTGAATCTTGCATTCAATTGCACACAACAAGCTTCCATTCTTTCTGTCACAATGGGATTCATGGCGGATTTAATGCTGGCACGGGGGATCAAACTGAGGAACAGACAGATATAGAGGGGGCAATCAACAAAGTTAAGGAGTCCAGGTGAGTCCAAATAATTATTTTATTTATTTAACTAGGTAAGTCAGTTAAGAACCCATTCTTATTTACAATGACTGCCTTTGGAACAGTGGGTTAACTGCCTTGTTTAGGGGCAGATCGACAGATTTTTACCTTGTCAGCTCGGGGATTCGATCTAGCGACCTTTCGGTTACTGGCCCACCGCTCTAACCACTAACCACACCTGCCACCCCAAAGACCAACCCCCGCATCCCCCCTCCCATCTTTCACCACTCCTGGTTCTAATTACTGTATGAGTACCTGAGGATTCAGCAGACGCCCTTTGTGAGATGCCAGGTCAGGAAGCTGCTCCTGTTCATCTATGGTTCTAAGGAGAATTACCGTCAGCTCCGGGACCTGAACACGCTGGACTCTCACGTCCAATGAAGCACTGATGTGCGTAATGATGGTGACAGGTGTGACAGAGAGGGAGCACGAGGGAGCAGGTGTGACAGTACCCCCTCCCCTCTAGGGACGCCACCCGAGGCCGGCCGAGGCAAGGAGCTCAACGAGCCGGCTGAGGAGTGGGAGACCGACGAGCCGGCTGAGGCGTGGGACACTCTGGTCACAATGTTGACATCAGCAAACCACTCGCCCACACTACGCCATACACGCTGTCTGGCATGTGCCCGGTGCAGTTGAAACTGGGATTCATCCGTGAATTGCACACTTCACAAGCGTGCCAGTGGCCATCGAAGGTGAGCATTTGCCCACTGAAGCCGGTTACGACGCCGAACTGCTTTCAGTTCAAGACCCTGATGAGGACAACGAGCAGTTTGTGCAGAAATGATTTGGTTGTTCAAACCCGCAGTTTCATCAGCTGTCCGGGTGGCTGCTCTCAGATGATCCCGCAGATGAAGAAGCCGGATGTGGAGGAACTGGGCTGGCATGGTTACAAGTGGTCTGCAGTTGTGAGGACGGTTGCACATCCTGGCAAATTCTCTAAAACGACGTTGGCAACATAACATTCTCTGGCAACAGCTCTGGTGGACATTCCTGCAGTCAGCATGCCAATTGCACATTCCCTCAAAAAAATCTGTGGCGTTGTGTTGTGTGACAAAACTGCAGATTTTAGAGTGACCTTTGATTGTCCTCAGAACAGGGTGCACCTGTGTAATGATCATGCTGTTTAATCCACTTCTTAAATGATCTTTACAAAGAAGAAATGCAGGGACAAGCAGGGATGTAAACACATTTCTGCACCTAATTTGAGAGGAATAAGCTTTTTGTGCTTATGAAACATTTCTGGGATCTTTTATTTCAGCTCATGAAACCTGGGACCAACACATTACATGTTGTGTTTATATTTTTATTCAGTGTAGTAATGACCAGTTGGGTTGCTGTTAAGGAGGACTTTTCCCAGATGTGGCAAATGCCCACTTCCCACTTGGTTACGAACGCATCATAAAACCGCTAACTATCCACAGCGGAGCAGTATAAGCACAACACATAGACCTACACATTGACATATTGTGGAGCGCTGTATGATGTATAGTTTATGTTTAAATCGATAACAAATTAAACAAAAAAAATGATAGAAACAGCCTAGTGTCAGATCTTTGGGAAAACGTCTGTTTTTTTAATGAAGTTGAACATGTGCTCTTTATGACAGAATGTTAAAGTATGGTGAAATCACAGTTTAAATCATATCACTGCCTAAGTTTTGGCTTGGTTGCCAAAAACATGATCACCGTTGATCAATAAATAAAGAGTCATTTAAGAATCCGAATTAGGACCACCCTGTCGACTAGATGTCATAGCCAGGTATTTGTAAAATATTGTCAGGTCTTACATCCATTTGAGCAAAGATGCAAATGTATCTCCATGCATTTGAAATAAATAATATTACGTGACCTTATTAACTATACTGAAATAAAATTTAAAATCTGTATGGGAAAGAAGAGAGAAGATATTGCATGAATTTACAGGACTTCTCATTCACCCCAGGGACAAAATGGTTCCGCCTCTCTGACATAAATAGAGAACTAGCCTCATCGACTAATACAACGGATGCATCTCAAATGGCACTCTATTCCCTATATATATCGCAATACTTTTGACCCGAGCCTTATGAGCCATCTGTGGCCCTGTTCAGTAGTTGCACACTATATAGTGAATAGAGTGCCATTTGGGATGCAAACAATGTCTGTATTTAGTCTCCCTACTTGGTTTCAAGTGCTTTCGAGCCATACGCCCATATACAGTCCCTAACGCATCTGTCATTGTTACATCACACACATACTGTACATGATGTCTTGGCAAAAGTCCCATATGCAATCGGACCAACAAAACATGACACCGTGGACAGTGAAGGGACTCAATGGAGGCTAAACAATATGTGTCGTCAATGGCATCTGTAAATCGGGTGGGAAGCTCAGTGGCTCATTGAGTATGAGGAACAATGAGTGGCTAGAGTGAGCGAGCGGAGCGGGCCAGATGTGGCGTGGTGAGGCTGAGTGGGGAGACAGATTTACGGCCCTTTCTTTAATGAGGTAACATCCTTTTCACTCATAAAGACTTTTAAGAAACATTTTCTCCCACATGTGAGGAAGTAGTTCTCTTCCAAGGCGAAGGGATAAAAAAACATTAAGAGGTATTGTCACATTTTCTACATCAGCATAAACAAAATGAAAGTAACCCGTAAAGGGAGTGTCTGGCTGTTCATGGGAAGTCGGATTACTCTAATAGCAGGGACCATTCAACCGCTCATGACCTCCACATACCACTTATCACCTCTACTGCTGTACATATAATTCGTATTATATATTTTGGTGTATATATGTATGCATAGATTGCATTTGGATTACTGACAGTGTTATTTGGGTTGTTTCTAGTTTTGTATTATTATTTATTATTTGTCTACTTGTTTAACATTTTACTGCGCCATTAGCAGCTGGTAACACAAGCATTTCGTTGCACCCGCGATAAACATCTACTAAACTGTGTGCGCTACTTGATTTGATGATTTGATTTATCAAGCCAAATGGATTTACTAAAGAAAGCCAAAATGTGATTATGGCCCACATTATAGTGTGTGGTATAAATCTGAAGGCTGGAGATTGTTTTTGCAGAGGCAGTGGGCGGCCTTTTATGAGCGGCTAACATGAATGGAACAAGGTTTTACAACAGAGTAGGCAACAGAGGATGTGTGTGGTTGCAATCTGGGGCCTCCTGAACGCTGGACCAGATTGTTGCCCCATCCCGAATGGTCAAGTCAGCCCCCTTTAACTTCTCAAGACTGCTAAGCTCCGTCCCAAATGGCACCCTATTCCCTACATAGTGCACCACTTCTGACCAGGGCCCTATGGATGCACCCCTTTACTACAGCTTCTCCACCTTCACTCAACAGTGTTTGAACAGTGTTGAAGGATCCTCGGATGAAGAAAAGAACAACATATCATTCATGAATGGGTGTTGCTTTCTTGCTTTTCATAAAGAAGGAGGGATAAAATGTCACAGAGGAGTCCCACTGACAGGGAACGACAAGTCTAAATTGATTTTCTGTTAAAGTGATGTAATCCGGTGCTACAGGTCAGGCGGAGATGTTATCTTGATTTGGGGTTCATTGATCCCGTGAGAAGCGATCCGATGACAGAGTTTCCACCTTGTCCCAGCTGCCTGGCCCTGCCAGGTGATTTAGGAGGGCTCCCTGCTTTAGTATGCAAACCATTTGCAGCAGGAATGCATAAGCAAGCAATAAAAATAGGATTTGGTCTGAGACACACGAGACAGACAGAGCCATAAAACAATGCAACCCATCTCCAGTGCGGCAGGCCAACGGTGGTTCTCAGCAGCAGAGGGGAGCCCGCAGGTTCAGAGTTTGCCAAATTACAGACTATAGATTGGAGGGGGGAGTGTGTTTAAACCTTAGAATTGATTATTTGGCCAGACCATTGTTATCCTCCTCACAAATAAACAACATATTATGTACGACTCTCATGAGGAGTACTTAAGAAGATGACACATGCACAGAAGTAGAAAAAAAACATCTCGGAAAAGCTTGAAAAACAGAGGTCTTGAGCTTGGGGCCCCTGCAATAAATTCAGCCAGTCAAAAACATGGCTCTGTGGCCAATTATGAGCTTTACTGAAATAAGGCACAACATCGTACATGACGGCATGCACAGAAATACTTGATGGGCTCCCATCCCATGAGATGAGTTCACAGGAGATCTGTGCCCACTGCCCTCTCCATTCATCCATGTGTCTCCATCCTGACTTGCTGTTCTTCGAGTCAAGGCAAGTGGATAATGAAGTATTTTATCTGAAATCTGAATGACAGTGAAATGAACTCATTATTATTTTTTATTATTTTATTTGACAGGGGACAATGTACAACAATCATTGTGCCAAATGTTAGATTTCTAGTCCCTGTGTTCATTATCACTTGTGACTCAATATTGAATCAATTAAGATCAATGAGGTTAAGTACATTTCTCTCCTTCAGAAAGGATTCCATTCAACATCGTCTCGACATCTGATCCAGGACCAGGTCCAACAGTGCTGCTCTCAACACCAGACCATTTCCTGCACCAATAGAAACAGACTCCATTACACAGAGATACAGGGGAAGAAAACACACAAGCCTTTAACACAAAAGGTTCATTGTTAAGCGGCAAAGGTTTTCCTCTCCAGCAAAACTCAACTGAAATTGAGCTGTTAAAAATAAATAAATAGACAAAAGTATATTAAACAAATTTTGCTGGCAGGCATTTATGGTGGCAGGCAGAACAAATAGTCGTCATGCAAATGAGTGTAATGTATACACAGAATTACAACATGTCGTACTGCATAAGCCAATAGCCAAGCAGAGAGTCCACAGAAACCTGCCATTAGGCAGGTAGACAGGTAAAAAAAAGACATTTGCCCCAATGACTTCTACACCACACAGAGATGATCTCTTACCTTCCTAAATTGCCAAGCGAACTGAAAATCCAAGTGAATGTAGTTTGAATGGATTATAGTATATATGTTTTAGGGAGGAATTAATCAACAATGTTATCGCTGCAGACAACTGGCATGGACAGAGATTGGAAAGTAGTGCTTCCTATTAAATAGCTCTATGGACATGACTATATAATCACATGCTAGTATTTCTGCCGTTGTACGATAGTGTACACGCTGTCTAATGCATGGCAGAGGTCATATGTCAAAGGACCTGCCATAAAAAAAAGCCTGAGAGGAAAAGGGAAAGAGAAGAAAGCTGGGAGAGGGAGGAAGAGGAAGGGAGGAGGGGAGGAGGGGCAGTGTGGCGGTGGTGGAGGTGTCTGCTTTTTCTCAGGAGCGAGGCTGTGAGCAAGGCCGACGTGGAAAAGCCAGGGAATGGGAAAGTGGTGTGAGCGGGGAAGAATCTCCAGCCCTATGCAAGGCTCCAAACCCACCCCACGCCTACGATCCGGGACAGGGACAGGGACAGGGACAGGGACAGGGACAGGGACAGGGACAGGGACAGGGACAGGGACAGGGACAGGGGCAGGGACGAGGACAGGGACAGGGACAGGGACAGCACGCAGCCCTAGTCCCAGAGGCAGTGTGGGTCCAGATAAGACCCAGGGCCATGGCCAGGCTGTGTTGGTCTATCCTGGGTTCAGATGACAAGGTGGTCCACTGGCACCACTGGAGCTTAGCCCAGATTGACCCTGTGTTTTCTCTTCCAAGAGAATTCCCGACAAGACAAGGTTCAAACAATATGAACAGATTTATGTTGTTGCCACAGAATTGCCCTCTTTGCATTACGTTATACTGTGCTAACACTGCTCATGATGCTATTTAGTTGCTTTGCCACACACATTTTCCCTCTATATTATAATACACATACTGTACAAGTTTCATTGAAATGACGTGGATTCAACCAGTGTGTGCCCAGTGGGAGGCTACCTCACCCAGGCAAGGCATCCATGGCTCATAATCAGGATGCTTCCCAAATGGCACCCTATTCCCTATATAGTGCACCACTCTTGACCTGGGCCCATAGGGCCACCACTCAAAAAGACAGCCAACATTTCAAATTGGTTATTACTATGCTTCCAACCATCTAAATGCACAACCAAATTCCAATGGAAATACAACGTCTAGTTTTTGGTTTAGTTGTCACCCAAATGTCTGCCACTGCACTTTCAACTATTTATAAGCACAGCAAAGTTCAAATGGGAACACAATGTCAGGTAATTTTGTTAATTCATACAAGAGATTAATTTATTATCACTGTGCTTCATCTAATTAGCAGAACCAAAAGATCTGGATTGCAGCTGAGATTACATTAAAGGTACATGGTGCAAGTGATCAATGCCGTTTGAAATTATTCACAGATTATTACAGCAATTGTGAAGCTCTGCCCTGCGACGACCTATGCATGATATCTTAATACGATTACATAAAAATAAATGTTTAGTCACAGTAACCTCAAATGTGCCCATGTATGTGTTCATTATTTTAAGAATGAATGTTACATTATTTTGTAAGATATCCTTAACTGTAGGCAATTTACTCTATTACAAAGTAATATTGAATTGTGTTTGGTTGACAGCGCAACCTTATATCAACATTTAAAGGAGATGTATTTACTGCTTGGATAGTTCCATCTGAGCCCCTGGCTTAATCCCATTCTTCAGCTCTCATTTTTGGTTGAGTTGGAGACGTGAATGCAACATATTATTTGTTAACAAATTATGCTATTTATTGTATTTGAAAAGTGATATTGAATTGTGTTTGGTTGTCAACACAAACAAATATCAACATTTGAAGGAAGGAGATTTATCTTCTACAGTTCCATCTGTGCCACTGACTTAGTCTGGCTGCAATTCCAGTTTTATCACGACTCACGATAAGAACCAGACGGAGGCACAGGAGGCGGATAGTTCGATTCTCAGAATATTTATTATAACAAAAGGGGCCGGCAAAAGGCAGGTCGAGGACAGGCAGAGGTTCGTAAACGAGGTCAGAGTCAGACAGGTACAGGACGGCAGGCAGGCAGAGGTTCGTAAACCAGGTCAGAGTCAGACATGTACAGGACGGCAGGCAGCCAGAGGTTCGTAAACCAGGTCAGAGTCAGACAGGTACAGGACGGCAGGCAGGCAGAGGTTCGTAAACGAGGTCAGAGTCAGACAGGTACAGGACGGCAGGCAGGCTCAGGGTCAGTACAGGCAGAAAGGTCAGAACCGGGAAGACTAGAAAACAAAAACTTGAGAACAGGATAAACGGGAAACATGCTGGTAAGGCCTGACAAAACAAGATGGACTGGCAACGACAAACAGAAAATGCAGGTATAAAAACACAGGAGATAATGGGGGCAAACGGGAGACACCAGGTGGGGGGTGGAGACAAGCACAAGACATGTGAAACAGATCAGGATGTGACAAGTTTGTCCACAAATGAATAACTGATATGTTGGATTCATGTCTAGGGCTGTGGGGTCACAAAATTTCATCAGCCGGTGATTGTCAAGCATATAACTGTCGATCTCATGGTAATTGACGTTATTGAACATAAACACTTTTAGCATCTTCTGGCTTCCACACATAACTTACAAGCCACTGATGCAGACCTTTGGAACATCTACACTTTAAAAAGTCTAATAAATCCATGTAATACAGCCTTCAACTTCACAATAAATCAATTATTTATTTTAGACAGGTCTAAAGAAGCATGACATGAAGAAAATGTAGTCTATTTCAGAAGAACAGAATAGCATACTGAGTTGTCTTGATCTGGCTATGCCAAATGGCTGTGGGCTACACTAGGTCATTTAGCAGACACTATTTGCGTAGAATTCCCTGGCATTATTATATATTATTTTATAGAATGAAGAATACAATTGAACAAAGCTGAATAAAATAGAAAGGATATTTCCTCCAAATGATTTGAGGGAGCGCATATTCCGTGTTGAGTGGTTAACAAAGAAATAGGTACAACTATATGCTTCATTTAGAGTTATTAATGTGACTTTAGCTGTTCTACAAACGTTGGGCTATATGTTTAGAATTTGAATACATTGTAAGGCTGCATGATGCAACTCCAATGATGATTTGAAAAAAGTAGCTTGAAAGGCATGAGCTCTGCTTTGTTTTTTGAGTAGGCTGTACACACTTTATCAGTCTCACATTCACAATTTGACAAGCACTTGATAATGCCTCGAATTTCACGGCGGCATCCCATTTGTGTGGCCATAATGCAACCTAAAACAAATCCATGCCTTTTGCGGCCAGTGGCCGTTGTGCCCTTCTCCCTGAGTGCTGAGTGCTCTGAAGCACTCTCACTCACATGGCTCTCCATCATGTGATCGGGTCTTTCTCACAGGCTACAAGTGAAGACCAGCACACCCACGACGCAACTGCGCGCCTGCCTATCCGATTCTGAGGTGCATATTGAAGATATTGGAAGAACAGATCAGAACGTTTAGCTTTAAATGTTGATAAACTATTAGGCTATTTCTTCATATTATAAGCTCAGCAATGCACACAGGACAGTAGGCTATAAGCACAAATGTTCCATTAGCAGGAAAACACCATTATCAAAAGCGACTACAAATGCGATTATACATGTAATGCTATAAAGGTGCATTTCTATGGTGAAAATTATCTTCCCCAAACTAGAAACTCACGCGCTGCTTATGAATGCCAGTTAGGCTCTACACCCCTTGTAAAGCAGATTTACAGTGCCTTGCGAAAGTATTCGGCCCCCTTGAACTTTGCGACCTTTTGCCACATTTCAGGCTTCAAACATAAAGATATAAAACTGTATTTTTTTGTGAAGAATCAACAACAAGTGGGACACAATCATGAAGTGGAACGACATTTATTGGATATTTCAAACTTTTTTAACAAATCAAAAACTGAAAACTTGGGCGTGCAAAATTATTCAGCCCCCTTAAGTTAATACTTTGTAGCGCCACCTTTTGCTGTGATTACAGCTGTAAGTCGCTTGGGGTATGTCTCTATCAGTTTTGCACATCAAGAGACTGAATTTTTTTCCCATTCCTCCTTGCAAAACAGCTCGAGCTCAGTGAGGTTGGATGGAGAGCATTTGTGAATAGCAGTTTTCAGTTCTTTCCACAGATTCTCGATTGGATTCAGGTCTGGACTTTGACTTGGCCATTCTAACACCTGGATATGTTTATTTTTGAACCATTCCATTGTAGATTTTGCTTTATGTTTTGGATCATTGTCTTGTTGGAAGACAAATCTCCGTCCCAGTCTCAGGTCTTTTGCAGACTCCATCAGGTTTTCTTCCAGAATGGTCCTGTATTTGGCTCCATCCATCTTCCCATCAATTTTAACCATCTTCCCTGTCCCTGCTGAAGAAAAGCAGGCCCAAACCATGATGCTGCCACCACCATGTTTGACAGTGGGGATGGTGTGTTCAGCTGTGTTGCTTTTACGCCAAACATAACGTTTTGCATTGTTGCCAAAAAGTTCAATTTTGGTTTCATATGACCAGAGCACCTTCTTCCACATGTTTGGTGTGTCTCCCAGGTGGCTTGTGGCAAACTTTAAACTACACTTTTTATGGATATCTTTAAGAAATGGCTTTCTTCTTGCCACTCTTTCATAAAGGCCAGATTTGTGCAATATACGACTGATTGTTGTCCTATGGACAGAGTCTCCCACCTCAGCTGTAGATCTCTGCAGTTCATCCAGAGTGATCATGGGCCTCTTGGCTGCGTCTCTGATCAGTCTTCTCCTTGTATGAGCTGAAAGTTTAGAGGGACGGCCAGGTCTTGGTAGATTTGCAGTGGTCTGATACTCCTTCCATTTCAATATTATCGCTTGCACAGTGCTCCTTGGGATGTTTAAAGCTTGGGAAATCTTTTTGTATCCAAATCCGGCTTTAAAGTTCTTCACAACAGTATCTCGGACCTGCCTGGTGTGTTCCTTGTTCTTCATGATGCTCTCTGCGCTTTTAACGGACCTCTGAGACTATCACAGTGCAGGTGCATTTATACGGAGACTTGATTACACACAGGTGGATTGTATTTATCATCATTCGTCATTTAGGTCAACATTGGATCATTCAGAGATCCTCACTGAACTTCTGGAGAGAGTTTGCTGCACTGAAAGTAAAGGGGCTGAATAATTTTGCACGCCCAATTTTTCAGTTTTTGATTTGTTAAAAAAGTTTGAAATATCCAATAAATGTCGTTCCACTTCATGATTGTGTCCCACTTGTTGTTGATTCTTCACAAAAAAATAAAGTTTTATATCTTTATGTTTGAAGCCTGAAATGTGGCAAAAGGTCGCAAAGTTCAAGGGGGCCGAATACTTTCGCAAGGCACTGTATGTGCTTAATTTTAAGAAGTGACAGTGTTTTGTACCATCATCTTTGAAATGCAAGAGAAAGGCCATAATGTATTATTCCAGCCCAGGTGAAATTTAGATTTTGGCCACTAGATGGCATCAGTGTATGGGCAACGTTTTAGACTGATCCAATGAATCATTGCATTTTTGTTAAAAATGTTGTATCACGACTGCCCAAATGTGCCTAATTTGTTTATTAATAACTTTTCATGTTCAAAATTGTGCACTCTCCTCAAACAATAGCATGGTATTGTTTCACTATAATAACCACTGTAAATTGGACAGTGTAGTTAGAATGTAAGCGTTCTGCCAATATCACATATGTCTATGTCCTAGGAAATGTTTGCGTTACTTACAACCTCATGCTATTTGCATTAGCCTACATTAGCTCAACAGTCCCGTGGAAGGGACACCAATCCCGAAGAAGTTTTAAACCTGTCTAAAAATAAATATTGTGATGGATTTATTAGATTTTTTAAAATGTAGATGTTCCAAAGGTCTTTATCAGTGGCTTGTAGTCTATGAGTGGAAGCCAGGAGATGCTAAATGTGTTTATGTTCATTAACAGTCAATTACCGTGAGACCGGCAGTTAATTGCTTGACAATCACCGGCTGACAAAATTCCATGACCGTCACAGCCCTAGGTGGGACAGAACAACAGGATATGGAGCAGAGTGCTGGGTAGGCATGGTGTTGGCCAGGTCAATGACAACGGCATGAGACTGATAACTCTATGTGCTGAGCATGATTTCATCATCACTAACACCTTGTCCAGCAGAAGAGCAAAAATAATACATGGATGCACCCAAGCTCCAAACACTGGCATCTGATTGAGCTTGAGAAAGCTGGGCACAGTTCTGTTGCTCTCTCGCTGAAAGGCTGAAGGAGATTGAGCCTCTTCTGATCTCAGAGGACCCCATGGACCAGAAGGGGGCATCTATCAGCTAACAGGCAACGGCCCACTCCATTGGCTGGCTACAGAGGTAGGAAACATCATGACTGGTTCGTCATGACTGGTTCGATGAGAACTCGGACACCATCACAACCACATTTGCTACTCTCCGCCAACAATGACGAGCATCCCACAAGGGAGTGCAAACAACATTGCTTGCTCTGCAGAACGAATGATGGACGGATAAGGCAAAGGAAATCCAAATTTATGTTGACAAAAATGACATGCACAATTTCTACAGTCATGGCCAAAAGTTTTGAGAATGACACAAGTATTAATTTTCACAAAGTCTGCTGCCTCAGTTTGTATGATGGCAATTTGCATATACTCCCGAATGCTATGAAGAGTGATCAGATGAATTGCAATTAATTGCAAAGTCCCTCTTTCCCATGCAAATGAACTGAATCCCCAAAAAACATTTCCACTGCATTTCAGCCCTGCCACAAAAGGACCAGCTGACATCATGTCAGTGATTCTCTCGTTAACACAGGTGTGAGTGTTGACGAGAACAAGGCTGGAGATCACTCTGTCATGCTGATTGAGTTCGAATAACACACTGGAAGCTTCAAAGGGAGGGTGGTGCTTGGAATCATTGTCCTTTCACCGTTAACCCAGGTTAACAGTGGAACATGTGCCATCAATCATTGCTTTGCACAAAAAGGGCTTCACAGGCAAGGATATTGCTGCCAGTAAGATTGCACCTCAATCAAACATTTATTGGATCATCAAGAACTTCAAGGAGAGCGGTTCAAATGATGTGAAGAAGGCAAACGGGCACCCAAGAAAGTCCAGCAAGCGCCAGGACCGTCTCCTAAAGTTGATTCAGCTGCGGGATCGGGGCACCACCAGTACAGAGCTTGCTCAGGAATGGCAGCAGGCAGGTGTGAGTGCATCTGCATGTACAGTGAGGCGAAGACTTTTGGAGGATGGCCTGGTGTCAAGAAGGGAAGCAAAGAAGCCAGTTCTCTCCAGGAAAAACATCAGGGACAGACTGATATTCTGCAAAATGTACAGGGATTGGACTGCTGAGGACTGGGGTCAAGTCATTTTCTCTGATGAATCCCCTTTCCGATTGTTTGGGGCATCCAGGAAAAAGCTTGTCCGGAGAAGACAAGGTGAGCGCTACCACCAGTCCTGTGTCATGCCAACAGTAAAGCATCCTGAGACCATTCATGTGTGGGGTTGCTTCTCAGCCAAGGGAGTGGGCTCACTCACAATTTTGCCTAAGAACACAGCCATGAATAAAGAATGGTACCAACAAATCCTCTGAGAGCAACTTCTTCCAACCATCCAGGAACAGTTTGGTGATGAACAATTCCAGCATGATGGAGCACCTTGCCGTAAGGCAAAAGTGATAACTAAGTGGCTCGGGAACAAAACATCAACATTTTGGGTCCATGGCCAGGAAACTCCCCAGACCTTAATCCCAGTGAGAACTTGTGGTCAATCCTCAAGAGGCAGGTGGACAAACAAAACCCCCAAAATTCTGACAAACTCCAAGCATTGATTATACAAAATGGCCCAGAAGTTAATTGACAGCATGCCAGGGCAGATTGCAGAGGTCTTGAAAAAGAAGGGTTGACACTGCAAATATTGACTCTTTGCAACTTCATGTAATTGTCAATAAAAGCCTTTGACACTTGTGAAATATTTGTAATTATACTTCAGCATTCCATAGCATTCCATCTGACAAAAATATCTAAAGACTCTGAAGCAGCAAACTAATATTTGTGTCATTCTCAAAACTTTTGGCCATGACTGTACAGCTAAACTCAGTTAAAGCTAGAAGATGCTCCATCACCCCCCTGAAAACAGCTGATGGTCTGACTCTCTTGAAGGACCAAATACTGCTGGCCACTTTGAAGCACCAGCGCTCTCCAACCGGGAAAAGCTGCCTGTCTGTCCCCCTATTCAAGACCTCAACCATTCGCCAACCTTCCAAGAGGTGTTATCAAGACTCCTGGCGCTGACAGCATTCCGGCAGAGCTACTTAAGAATGGAGGTTACTTTTTTTTATTATTATTTTTATTTTTTACCTTTAGGCAAGTCAGTTAAGAACAAATTCTTATTTTCAATGACGGCCTAGGAACAGTGGGTTAACTGCCTGTTCAGGGGCAGAACGACAGAATGGAGGTTACTTTTTTTAAATTTGTTTTTTTATTATTATAATTTTTTTTTTTTTACCTTTATCAGCTCGGGATTTGAACCTGCAACCTTTCGGTTACTAGTCCAATGCTCTAACCACTAGGCTACCCTGCCGCCCTGCTGCACCAGAATGCTCAACCAGTACATCCCTGAGTCACAATGCGGCTTCAGAATGAATAGGAGCCCAGTCGACATGATATTCACGGCACGGCAACTCCAGGAGCGGTGCCATGAACAACATCAGGACCTTTTCATGGCCTTTTGTCGACCTCTCCAAGGCCTTCGACACTGTGAGCAGGGAACTACTATGGGGCATTATACTCAGATTTGGCTGTCCAGACAAATTTGTTAACATCCTTTGCCAGTTCCATGATGGGATGATGGCTCGGGTGGCCATAGGAGGGCAGGAGTCAGTGCCCTTTGGAGTACACATTGGTGTAAGGGAGCGGTGCATGCTGGCACCTGTACTCTTTAACATCTTCCTCCTATGTGTCACCCAGCTTCTCTACATGGAGCTTGAGGACAGCAGCGGGATTGCGGTGGACTTCAGGCTGGATGGAAATCAGAAGGCTCCAAGCACCAAGGTTGCGATAGAGCGGGTTCTTGAGCTGCAGTATGCTGATGACTTCAGTCCATCCTTGTAATGGCTGTGAGGGTCTGTAGCAGGATTGGACTGTCTATCAACCCCACCAAGACAGAGGTGGTCTGCCAATGGAGATCCAGCCCTCCACTCACCATTGAACACAAATGATTGACAATAGTCACGTTATTAGTATACCTGGGCAACATCCTCTCGGAGGACTGCAGCATGGACCCGAGCACAAAGAGCACAAAGAGACAGCAAAAACAGTTCATGAGACATACAACCATGCCAGCCCCCTGCCAACTGTACATGCCCCACCTGCAATAAAGTGTGTGGATTGGACTCTACAGCCACCAAAGAATTCACTGTCAACTCAGAAGTGTAAGTCCTCATCGGATACGATATACTACCATAACTAAGTAAGTAAGTAAGTGTGTGTGTGTGGTGTGTGTGTGTGTGTGTGTGTGTGTGTGTGTGTGTGTGTGTGTGTGTGTGTGTGTGTGTGTGTGTGTGTGTGGAAAAAGTACTTCTACTCACCATACTTGTAGAGAAACGCCTTTCATGTTGTCTCTCTTTCATGTTGCCGAAACAATCTATGACTCTGTCATACAGTAAGTCTACACGCTTTTAGTTATTTGTTTTTCTTGGCTACCTGGCTAAAATGATCGCTCGCTAGCCTAACTTCCTTTCATGGGCAACGATGAGCCAGCTAGTTAACATTAGCCTTCTACATCTAGCTAGATATTGAACTTCAATCCTCTCAGGCCAGGACACAGTGTGTGAATTTAATGGTTGGATCAAAATCTCAGTTATAATCATTTGCCAGTACGGAGAATTAAGTAAAACCACGAGTCCAAATCTCCAGCCATAGCTAATTTAGGAAAGAGACAATTTAGTTATCGAGCCACCGGAGAACAACAGAACGAGATGCAACAATTCACGTTTTCTCTGTCAATGACGTTTGGCTTTTGATGTGATGTGATTGGTGTGAAGCCAAATCCAAACTGGCTTCCCTTGACACCAGGACCATTCACAGTTGAGGTCACTCAGTTTAGCTCAACACTGATTGGCTATTATTTTATAGTTTCTTTATCAACGGAGGCCAAATTATTGTTAGCTTCTATTGCATTCAATGCTACAGGTGGCAACAATATTTTTTTATATCTTTTTTGACCAGACAGCAAATTCCATCTCCAAGATGGCGTAGCAGTGAAGACGTGTTTGTTTTGTCCTCTCGTGTACTTTTGTATTTTTCATATTTTTTGTATATATATTTCAATTTATTTTCAATCTCCTTTCGATTTTTTATTCGATTATACCTTCCGGTAATCTGCCTCACCCAATGTGATACGGAATCGCTATTATTTTCAATTTTAGAACACATTCAAGAATCTCCAGAAGCTAACCAGCTAATTAGTTACAAGCTATATAGTCATTGTTAGCCACTGCTAGCGGCTTTTACCTTCTGCACAGATACCAGCCCTGTTTTTAGCCTGGATAATTATCGCTAGTCTACCAATATCGGACTGTCTCTCCACAACAACTCTCCACAACTCCCCTGTTCCATCTACTGCTGCCCCCTGAACAATATGATCACTTGGCTACATAGCTGATGCCTGCTGGACTGTCCATTAATCATGGTACTCCATTCTGTTTTTTTTTTTTTTATCTGTCGGCCCCAGCCGCGAACTCAGGCACTGTGTGTAGTTAATCCGACCCTCTCTGCCTAGTCATCGCCATTTTACCTGCTGTTGTTTTGTTAGCTGATTAGCTGTTGTTGTGTTAGCTGATTAGCTGTTGTTGTGTTAGCTGATTAGCTGTTGTTTTAGCTAGCTCTCCCATTCAACACCTACGAGATTTCCATACCCAACTATAATATTTTCCGTCAAGATAGAACTGCCAAAGGGGGAGGAGTTGCAGTCTACTGCAGAGATAGCCTGCAAAGTAATGTCATACTTTCCAGGTCCATACCCAAACAGTTCGAACTTCTAATTTTAAAAATGAATCTCTATAGAAATAACTCTCTCACTGTTGCCGCCTGCTACCGACCCCCCTCAGCTCCCAGCTGTGCCCTGGACACCATTTGTGAATTGATCGCCCCCATCTAGCTTCAGAGTTTGTTCTGTTAGGTGACCTAAACTGGGATATGCTTAACACCCCGGCAGACCTACAATCTAAGCTAGATACCCTCAATCTCACACAAATCATCAAGGAACCCACCAGGTACAACCCTAAATCTGTAAACAAGGGCACCCTCATATACGTTATCCTGACCAACTGGCCCTCCAAATACACCTCCGCTGTCTTCAATCAGGATCTCAGTGATCACTGCCTCATTGCCTGTATCCGCTACGGGTCCGCAGTCAAACGACCACCCCTAATCACTGTCAAACGCTCCCTAAAACACTTCTGCGAGCAGGCCTTTCTAATCGACCTGGCCTGGGTATCCTGGAAGGATATTGACCTCATCCCGTCAGTTGAGGATGCCTGGTCATTCTTTAAAAGTAACAGATATAGCCCCTGGTTCACTCCAGACCTGACTGCCCTCAACCAGCACAAAAACATTCCGTGGCGGACTGCAATAGCATCGAATAGTCCCTGCGATATGCAACTGTTCAGGGAAGTCAGGAACCAATACACGCAGTCAGCAAAGGCCATCTTTTTCAAGCAGAAATTTGCATCCTGTAGTTCTAACTCCAAAAAAGTTCTGGGACACTGTAAAGTCCATGGAGAACAAGAGCACCTCCTCCCAGCTGCCCACTGCACTGAGGCTAGGTAACACGGTCACCACTGATAAATTCATGATAATCAAAAACTTCAACAAGCATTTCTCAACGGCTGGCCATACCTTCCTCCTGGCTACTCCAACCTCGGCCAACAGCTCCACCCCCCCCCCCCCCCCCCCCCCCCCCCGCAGCTACTCGCCCAAGCCTCCCCAGCTTCTCCTTTACCCAAATCCAGATAGCAGGTTCTGAAAGAGCTGCAAAACCTGGACCCGTACAAATCAGCTGGGCTTGACAATCTGGACCCTCTATTTCTGAAACTATCCGTCGCCATTGTCGCAACCCCTATAACCAGCCTGTTCAACCTCTCTTTCATATAGTCTGAGATCCCCAAGGACTGGAAAGCTGTCGCAGTCATCCCCCTCTTCAAAGGGGAGACACCCTGGACCCAAACTGTTACATACCTATATCCATCCTGCCCTGCCTATCTAAGGTTTTCGAAAGCCAAGTCAACAAACAGATCACTGACCATCTCGAATCCCACCGTACCTTCTCCGCTGTGCAATCTGGTTTCCGAGCCGGTCACGGGTGCACCTCAGCCACGCTTAACTTCTTCGATATAGGGGGCGCTCTTTTAATTTTTTGATTAAAAAAACGTTCCCGTTTTAAACAAGATATTTTGTCACGAAAAGATGCTCGACTATGCATATAATTGACAGCTTTGGAAAGAAAACACTCTGACATTTCCAAAACTGCAAAGATATTATCTGTGAGTGCCACAGAACTGATGCTACAGGCCAAGATGAAATTTCAAACAGGAAATGCCCCAGATTTTGAATGCGCTGTGTTCCAATGTCTCCTTATATGGCTGTGAATGCGCAAGGAATGAGCCTACACTTTCTGTCGCTTACGTTTTCCCCAAGGTGTCTGCAGCATTGTGACGTATTTGTAGGCATATCATTGGAAGATTGACCATAAGAGACTACATTTACCAGGTGCCCGCTTGGTGTCCTCCGTCGCAATTATTGCGTAATCTCCAGCTGCGTGCATTTTTCCATTTGGTTCAGAGGAGAAACCAAACTGCCACGAATGATTTATCATCGAATAGATATGTGAAAAACACCTTGAGGATTGATTCTAAAACAACTTTCTGTCGATATTATGGAGTTAATTTGGAAAAAAGTTTGGCGTTGTAATGACTGAATTTTCTGGGTTTTTTCTTAGCCAAACGTGATGAACAAAACGGAGCGATTTCTCCTACACAAATAATCTTTTTGGAAAAACTGAACATTTGCTATCTAACTGAGAGTCTCCTCATTGAAAACATCCGAAGTTCTTCAAAGGTAAATGATTTTATTTGAATGCTTTTCTTGTTTTTGTGAAAATGTTGCCTGCTGAATGCTAGGCTTAATGCTATGCTAGCTATCAATACTCTTACACAAATGCTTGTGTAGCTATGGTTGAAAAGCATATTTTGAAAATCTGAGATGACAGTGTTAACAAAAGGCTAAGCTTGTGAGCCAATATATTTATTTCATTTCATTTGCGATTTTCATGAATAGTTAACGTTGCGTTATGCTAATGAGCTTGAGGCTATGATTACGCTCCCGGATACGGGATTGCGTCGAGGTTAAGGTACTAAACGATATCATAACCGCCATCGATAAAAGACAGTACTATGCAGCCGTCTTCATTGACCTGGCCAAGACTTTCGACTCCGTCAATCACCATATTCTTATCGGCAGACTCAGTTGCCTCGGTTTTTCTAATGACTGCTTTGCCTGGTTCACCAACTACTTTGCAGACAGAGTTCAGTGTGTCAAATCGGAGGGCATGTTGTCCGGTCCTCTGGCAGTCTCTATGGGGGTGCCACAGGGTTCAATTCTCGGGCCGACTCTTTTCTCTGTATATATCAATGATGTTGCTCTTGCTGCGGGCGATTCCCTGATCCACCTCTACGCAGACGACACCATTCTGTATACTTCTGGCCCTTCCTTGGACACTGTGCTATCTAACCTCCAAACAAGGTTCAACGCCATACAACACTCCTTCCGTGGCTCTTAAACACTAGTAAAACCAAATGCATGCTTTTCAACCATTCGCTGCCTGCACCCGACTAGCATCACCACCCTGGATGGTTCCGACCTAGAATATGTGGACATCTCTAAGTACCTAGGTGTCTGGCTAGACTGTAAACTCTCCTTCCAGACGCATATCAAACATCTCCAATCCAAAATCAAATCTAGAATTGGCTTTCTATTTCGCAACAAAGCCTCCTTCACTCACGCCGCCAAACTTACCCTAGTAAAACTGACTATCCTACCGATCCTCGACTTCGGCCATGTCATCTACAAAATGGCTTCCAATACTCTACTCAGCAAACTGGATGCAGTTTATCACAGTGCCATCCGCTTTGTTACTAAAGCACCGTATACCACCCACCACTGCGACCTGTATGCTCTAGTCGGCTGGCCCTCGCTACATATTCGTCGCCAGACCCACTGGCTCCAGGTCATCTACAAGTCCATGCTAGGTAAAGCTCCGCCTTATCTCAGTTCACTGGTCACGATGGCAACACCCACCCGTAACACGCGCTCCAGCAGGTGTGTCTCACTGATCATCCCTAAAGCCAACACCTCATTTGGCTGCCTTTCCTTCCAGTTCTCTGCTGCCTGTGACTGGAACGAATTGCAAAAATCGTTGAAGTTGGAGACTTTTATCTCCCTCACCAACTTTAAACATCTGCTATCTGAGCAGCTAACCGATTGCTGCAGCTGTACACAGTCCATCGGTAAATAGCCCACCCAATTTACCTACCTCATCCCCATACTGTTTTTATTTATTTACTTTTCTGCTCTTTTGCACACCAGTATCTCTAACTGCACATGACCATCTGATCATGTATCACTCCCGTGTTAATCTGCTAAAATTGTAATTATTCACCTACTTCCTCATGCCTTTTGCACACAAAGTATATAGACTCTTTTTTTTCTTTTTTCTACAGTGTTATTGACTTGTTTATTGTTTACTCCATGTGTAACTCTGTGTTGCTGTCTGTTCACACTGCTATGCTTTATCTTGGCCAGGTCGCAGTTGTAAATGAGAACTTGTTCTCAAATAGCCTACCTGGTTAAATAAAGGTGAAATGAAAAAAATTATAATAATCTTAAAACTAATATAAATAAAAACACAAAAATATAATAACCTTGATACTCACACACTGAACCATCATTAATTTCAACCTCAAGACCATAAGCATTCATTCAAACTGTGAGTCATCCATTTGAATTATAAACAACAACAAAAAATGATTATTGATATGAATGTTTCTGTAGCATACCAATGCTTAGACTGGTATTATTACTTTCCATGAATTACATTACTGGAACAGTGAATAAAAACTATATAGGATACAACATAAGCCTCTCCAATTAAGGGAATAGATAGACTAATTAATGATTGATATTTTGTTGGTCATGTTAACTGCATAGACACTATTTATAATTATAATCTACATGTGTGATAGCCTGTGTAAACACGTATGCCTGCTTGATGAAATGGGCAGCTTTTAAATTTTTATAATTTCCCAACTAGGACTAATATTCAAAAAGATACACTGTTGAGTTTAATAAAAAAAAGTCCCTTGCTAGATTTACAAAATTATGTTCGAATTTCATTATTCAGAAGACACACAAATATTACCCTACATGTAAGTCAGATAAGCTTGTCAACTATGAGGCCATAATTTAAAGGATCTTTATAAATACATTTTCTATGGTATTATATGATTATGCATTTATACAATTATAATAAAGGTTGATTCTACAGTTCTGGCAAAGCAACAATTATTCTGGGAAGATTTAAATCCCGGGAGTGAAAACAGAACTGATTGACCCTCATTTGAAAGGTTAATTTTTTTTTTTTAAGTGTTTCCTTGGGTTATATGCCAAAATTGTTTCTAAATTGTCTCGGCCACACATCTTACAAATGATAATACACAGGTTTCACATTAAACGACTGACCCACGTACCAACAATTTTGCAAAGTAATAGATATAAAATACATCCCTGCATGTTTTTTTTTCAAATGTAGACGTCAGACAATATTAGCCTGCACCTTTATTTTGCGTTTCTTTCTCTCGCCTAATGCAATTTTATTTCACAGAACGATGGCCTGCAAGAGTCATTAGGAAACGAGAAAAAGTTCAAAGGACGGACAGGTTGGCCTCAGCAAGTCTGGGCTTTGGAACTGAATCAGTGAATGTTTTGACCTCTGAACATGCAACCCACTCAAAGACTCCGTATTCAAGCACGTCGCTGCAAGGAATACAACCACTTGTTCTCATCTACTGTATATACGTGCAAGGTTTAAATTCAAACAAGGTGGACTTGGTAAAATGCAATATTATGCAAATATTTCAACGACTGCCTATTAAACGTTTCTTTGTCATTTGTCGTCTGAGAGAACATAAATGAAAGTTGTATAGCTTAGAATAAATCTTTTGGTTGTGGATAGGCCACAACGACGAACGGAGAGACTGGGATATTTGAGGTGTTTCTTTATGCCTCACGGTTATGGGGCAATGGTGTTCAGCATTATTTTTCCCGCTTTGCATTGGTCTTGTTGTAGTAGTCGACTTACTGTCGTGCTTTGTCTTGTAAAGAATTATGTTGAATCTACCTCAAATTAATGTAACCGTTCGTTTGAAATAGAAAACTAATACATTCAGCAATAACCTATCTGTTAAAAAACAATGGAACGCACAGGTTTACATTACTTCGAAATGATACCGGTAAAGGCCAACTATTGGACTATTGGTATTTGGTTTTGATACTTTTCTTCTTATGAATTCAATGTGAAATTATATTCATAATGACTTAATTTATCACACAATCTTTAAAACGGCAATGAAATCAGTCAGTTGTTCAACACAATGATTAGGTAGGCTATACAAATCTTGATATGCATAGCTCCAGGCAATTATTAATTTGCTTTATGAGGACACATTCTTATTTTATTTATTAAAACGTTTGTTTTATGGTGATGTAGGCTTACTATATCATTTAAGGGTTTGAGGTGCAGTAGTATAAAATATGAAAATACATGCTCAAGTGTGCTGTGTCCGGAGGACAATTAACAGTGGTGGTAGGACTAAGGTTCGATCTGTATTTTTGTTATTTTGCGTTTCTTTCTCTCGCCTACATTATATTGAATGAACCATTTCACATCTAGGCAGCGGCCTAATTGTATCATAACATATACTAGGCTATACTCACAAAGAAATACAACATGCATAGAATAACTTATTTTTTCCACATATGTATGCAAAATGGGACCAACGTAAGCATGCTGAACGACAACACAACATTTTACTAACTGAAGCAAAATATAAATATCAAAATTGCGTAAAATCCGTGTGCAAAGGTTGTCAGAGAGCTCATTGTGGAATCCGCAGGAGCCCTTTCTACTGCAAATATTCTAATTAAACACATGAAAATGATGGCATTATGCCCTTTTTAAATGGGGAAAGACCCTGCAAATTATGTCTTGATTTGCTTTCTATGTATGCTCCCGTATCCAGTTACTGCGGTTTTGTAGTGGGACCATGGCGCATGTTTTTGTAGGCTTAGGTCGCGTCCCCTGCTCAGACATTGCTTGCGTCATCTAATGGTCGCGTGGCACGTCATCGACTGTACCGTCGGGCACCATATTGCTATAACATATGATGTGGTTAGCTGATCCGTAAAATACCTATCCAGGCGTGGTAAGATCTGACATACGTTGGCAAAGCCTTGGCAGAGGAACGCGCCCTTAACCTCGCGGACTTCTCTGCTCTCATGGTGCTTTCAAGACAACTGGGAACTCGGAAAAACGTAAAGTCAGTGATCTATAATGCGGGAAGACGAAGCTCGAGAAAGATACCAGAGTTTCCGACTTGCACTTCCGACGATTTTTCCAAGTCGGAGCTCGTTTTTTTTTCAAGTTTACAGCTGGACACACAGAAGTCGGAAGTTGGAGATTTCTGAGTTCCGAGGTCCCAGTTGTTTGAACGTGGCATCAAACACTCTCCACCCAAACCTCCAGCATTCGCACGCTATTGGCTGACTGTTCGTTCTGTCACGTCCGAAACCATATAAACCTATGGGCCCGCACCTTCATTACCGTCAAATTTATTGCGCAAAAGAGCGCAATCCCAAGAAAAAATTGTGCACTAGGCCTACCTCACTTTAAACGTATTAGAATGTCAACGACAGATCTCAACAAACTTGACACTCTTTTTTGATGATAAACGTTTAAAACGTGTGCTGGTTGTCTTATGTGTTTGTGGGCCTATTTGTAATAGTGAAGGTCTTCATATGTCGATTGGAACATCATTCGCGAATGTCACTTTCACACCCCTGTTCACTATAGCATAGGTCACTGACTAGTGTCACCAACCGCAAGACTCCAAAAGACCTGCAGACCGGTGGCGATTTTTATTTATTGTAAAAATGAACCTTATTGGGAGCTACCAGCATCATCATCTGATGCACGAGACGTTTCCATTCGTCCAGAGGTGTCATCAAGATTATCCCTACTTCCAAAACTGGGTGGTGAACCATGGCGAAGTCAACTCTGACTTCCAGATCCAGATGCCTTACTCCACGGAGTTCGGGGCCCTGGGTCCGGCGCAAGAAAGCCAGCTGGACGCTCTCTCCGCGTGCATGGGGAAGAGGAGAGCATCAGGGCCGAAGAAGGAGCGGAGAAGGACGGAGAGCATCAACACCGCGTTCACCGAACTGAGAGAATGTATACCAAATGTACCGGTAGATACGAAACTGTCCAAAATTAAAACGTTACGACTAGCAACAAGTTACATTTCCTACCTAATGGACGTGCTGGCAAAAGACACTGGGGAGACGGAGGGATTCAAGGCCGAAATCAAGAAATATGATAGAGATTTGAAACGGAAACGGGAAACGGTAGGCTGTGAACTATTTTAATAAGCAGCTTATTATTTTTGCATAGGCCTAAGATATATGGTGATAATATTTTCCTGTTACAAAAATCTAAATTCATATTCTGCAAACTATAGCAGCATTGTAAAAATTATTTATTGGAATTAGGGTCACGTAGTCTATGTTCTGCCATCAATCTCAATTATTGTCTTAATTATTGAGTGTATTATGTGTCTTATATTACGGAATATGATGTAATATGCACCTTCGTGATTGTGGTTTTATGTTGAAACAACGTTGAGGCCATAATGTTGTAATTACTGTGTAGGCCTATTGCATTTGTTAAAATAAATTGTGTTTGTTGGCTCTGTAAGCGAAAACATTTCACAGTTTAGAGCAATCCCATGTCAGAGAAATTATACTTTGAGCTCAATTGAACAAGCCTGAAAAGGCCTATAAAGATAAACAATATAACATTATCCGACCTCTGGTTGTTAATGTGAACATGGAATAGGCCTGAGATTTTTTTTTTTTAATTCAGGCCAGGTAATTTTACATTGAGTTTAAAATCAGTCTATTACAATTGCAGAGTGCTTATATCAATATTGACTACATTTTTAAATTTTATTTCACAGAACGATGGCCTGCAAGAGTCATTAGGAAACGAGAAAAAGTTCAAAGGACGGACAGGTTGGCCTCAGCAAGTCTGGGCTTTGGAACTGAATCAGTGAATGTTTTGACCTCTGAACATGCAACCCACTCAAAGACTCCGTATTCAAGCACGTCGCTGCAAGGAATACAACCACTTGTTCTCATCTACTGTATATACGTGCAAGGTTTAAATTCAAACAAGGTGGACTTGGTAAAATGCAATATTATGCAAATATTTCAACGACTGCCTATTAAACGTTTCTTTGTCATTTGTCGTCTGAGAGAACATAAATGAAAGTTGTATAGCTTAGAATAAATCTTTTGGTTGTGGATAGGCCACAACGACGAACGGAGAGACTGGGATATTTGAGGTGTTTCTTTATGCCTCACGGTTATGGGGCAATGGTGTTCAGCATTATTTTTCCCGCTTTGCATTGGTCTTGTTGTAGTAGTCGACTTACTGTCGTGCTTTGTCTTGTAAAGAATTATGTTGAATCTACCTCAAATTAATGTAACCGTTCGTTTGAAATAGAAAACTAATACATTCAGCAATAACCTATCTGTTAAAAAACAATGGAACGCACAGGTTTACATTACTTCGAAATGATACCGGTAAAGGCCAACTATTGGACTATTGGTATTTGGTTTTGATACTTTTCTTCTTATGAATTCAATGTGAAATTATATTCATAATGACTTAATTTATCACACAATCTTTAAAACGGCAATGAAATCAGTCAGTTGTTCAACACAATGATTAGGTAGGCTATACAAATCTTGATATGCATAGCTCCAGGCAATTATTAATTTGCTTTATGAGGACACATTCTTATTTTATTTATTAAAACGTTTGTTTTATGGTGATGTAGGCTTACTATATCATTTAAGGGTTTGAGGTGCAGTAGTATAAAATATGAAAATACATGCTCAAGTGTGCTGTGTCCGGAGGACAATTAACAGTGGTGGTAGGACTAAGGTTCGATCTGTATTTTTGTCCAAATTGAGTTATAGACATAGAACATGGAACAGAACAAGGCTAACTTATAGTCTACTCTAAATACCCCAATTCACGTGGTTAAGTTCAAAAGAGTACAATATTAAAATTTGCTGACATTTATACCAATGAGTGTTCGGGAACTTTTAAAGCCAACTATTTCAGAATCATATTTTTTTTAAAGATAAGGTTCTATCGTCCCAAGCTCTCGATATTTCTAGCCATAATGCCATTTGTGATTTTATAGGCTATTTTCTTTCAGGGTACCCGCATTCGATGGTGTGAGCTAAAACATTTGATTGGCTCTACACGATATTTACCAAATTGAGAAATTAATTATTGATCAGTATGTCTACAGCAATCAAATGATATTATCCAAATGTAGACGAAACAAATATTTTTCAATTCACGTTTGTATTCCTTTCTGGGGCTGGGACAGATGCAGGCTATTTCGCCTGAACTAAGAGAGCGGTCTTTCGATTGAACAGTCCACAAGAAAGTAGTCCCATCAATCGATCAATCAATCAATCAATTTCAAAGTGTATCCTATGGGATATAATAATCGAATTAAGAGATGTAGGCTATTATTTCAATGGTAAACATAGTGTATATAGCCTATGAACAAAGATTTGCTTATAGGTCAGAATAATATTGGTTTGGAATAGGCTATTTGCAGAAGCCTAATCATACATGACACGTTTCACATCAGAGAGGAAAAACAATCAAATTGGCCAGAATAAATCATTATTAGGCTAAATAAAGAGGGAGAGCCACAACCTAAATCCTTATATTGTATGACTTATAACCTATGTGGTCTAACTTAGTTCTCCACAAGAAAGGGGTTCCTCGAGCAACGGTGTGCATCTGTGCGAGTTCAAGTTCAAGTTCATTGCTCATCAACCAATCATGCTCAGGCAATATTTATTTGAAAAACAAACGTGTATTCTCCAACCTACATGCCCAACATCAATGCAAACGATATAAATTCGCCTATGCGGAAACTCACTGAAAAGGTGTTGTAGGCTATGACAGTAATTAGTAGCATGCAGGAAACCTTGTATTCCACAGCCTGTGTAGGGAAATGCAAAATATATAGCCTGAGCAATGTTCTTATTTCCTGATATTGGCGCCGCAATTTTGGACATAGCCCTACTCGTGCATGGACTAAATTATTGCAGGGAGAAAGGGCTAGGCAGGCTAGACATTATTAATTGTCCTTACAAAGTCATACAACTGAATTTATTTATATATACACGTGTGTTTTTAGAAACATAAAATAGACAGTATCATAAAAGTATAGAGGTTTAAGTCCTGTGACCTGCATAGAGCGGTAGGTAGGTAGGCAGGTCTAGTCTCGTTTCTGCTCGACCACTAGATGCTGCTGGACACCTGGTGGTGGATCTAGTAACACAGAGCAGCCTGGCCTCCGGGCAATTCATATGATTTGGGGCATTTAAAAAAATATATCCCTCCATTTAGTAAAACTACTTAAGTCTCCCCGCTACTCCATCTATGGTTGAAAAAGCATGAAAGGAGAGAAGTTTTATCCAGTCTAATTCCATCCACCCACTAATCAGAAAATGGAATGACTGCCCCACAATAAACAAAAAGACAAGCCATTATGCACAATACATTTATTAAAAGCAATAAGCAGCCATATTTAAATAAATGTGTCTTATATAATACAACAATTGGGTTAAGCAGCACAGCCAATATTCTAAAACATAGGAGGGAAACAGAAGAGGGAAATCTGGCACTACAAAGCTACAAGCAAAAACAAAGCCATCCATAGTTCAGCAAATTACATAGACATGACTAATTGATGGTGTAAGATGGAAAACAGTAGACATAACTTATTACTTAAATAAGGTCTGGGACAGAGAACCTAATCAATACTAAGGCATAGCATCATCTGTGAAGAGACCACTGACAAACAAAACAGCGAGCACACAGCAGTGTTGAAGTGAACAAAACCCCAATTAGTGACTGAGGGAAAGCAAAAACATATTATATATTTATTACAACTCCCATCTTCAACCAGCGACTAGAAGCGGTACGTAGTGTTATCGTGTGGTTGTGTGCCCACGAGACACATCATTTCAACACTGTGCCAGGAGAGGAAATAGACTTGACAGCTGAGGGTGACATGATTCCACAGAAATACATTGCAATGGAATAGAACAAATGTATTGTGAACACGAAGGCAAAGTCCAGCCAGTGCTTTGGGTGCTGCCCTGAAAACTATTTAGGTGGTTCAAATATGGTTCATTGAGCTCAAGTTGAGACGTTCTACATGTTTGTGTTAGTACAGCAACAATTATTCTGAAATAATATAAGAGTAGAAGTAATAATAATGCATTTTAAACCCCTAATGAACAAGTTCAATTAATTGCTTTAAATTAGTCTCAAAAGCTGAAACCATGAAAATGAATACAGACTGAAAGTTACTTTCCATCAGAGACAACTTCACAGAGACCTGACAATCAAAGATGAACTAAAGTACTGACATCTCACAAAAAAGTAGAAAATGTAGTAAAGAAGAGTCAGACGTAATATTTCCACCAATACTTGAAAAGAGCTTGGTGTTCACTGAGACGCCATTTCACTCTGCAGTATGTGTGTTTCCGTGTATTAGACGGGAAAGAGCAGGTCAAGTCAATGTAAAAAAGGGTCAGGGCCAAAATGCTGCATCATTCAACTTCAGTCTTCCCATGTATATCATACCACTGAATGAGTATTATAAAACTGGGTTGTTCGAGCCCGGAATGTTGATTGGCCAACAGCTGTGGTATATCAGACGTACACCACGGGTATGACAAAACATGTATTTTTACTGCTCTAATTACGTTGATAACCAGTTTATAATAGCAATAAGGCACCTCTAGGGTTTGTGTGATATGGCCAATATACCACGGCTAAGGGCTGTGTCCAGGCACTCCGCTTTGCGTCATGTATAAGAACAGCCCTTAGCCGTGGTATATTGGCCATAGACCACACCCCCTCGGGCCTTAATTTATTAATTCTAGTTGGACACCAGAAAATGTGCAACGCTTCCCAAAACCTTATCCACCATCTTTTCATTCACAAAATGCTCCATGACCAGTTTATTGAAATATTATGTTTGCACACACTCTGGTTGGACACAAGCCTTTCTTCAAGTTCTTAACGGTCCATGCAAAATACAAACAAATCTTTAAGGCAGTTCTCAGAAATTGCATTCTATCGTGTTGCTGATATCTTCATACTTGTCGTGTTTTGTACATATCGGCATATTCACATTACAGAATTACATCACCCTGCGGAGAGTCTTGACAACAGTCTGAAATCAGATTAGCCCGCCTGGCGGAAACACCTCATCAAACACACGTGTTCATGTCCAAGACTTATTGGTGGCCTTTATTCCAGCTGTTTGCTGCCCTCTGATTTCTGGTCCAGTCGGCTTTTGCTGCTCTTCACCATATAAATAAAGTATGTGAGAGTCTCCTTCTCGTTCACGGGGATATTCCGGAAGTGGCGACTGACAGTCTGAAAACAAATAACATTGCATTGAGGCCAAAATCATTTAGTTATCACAGAGAAGAACTACATTCTATCCAAAGTGGTATGCAAGACAATAGAGAGGTAGAGGTCAGTTTAATCAGTCTATTGATTGAACTTCCAGTTGTTTTCTCCCCAATTTTAATAAGAACATTGTGGTGAGGATTAGTGGCATGGTTAGGGGCACAACTTTCACTGGGGACACCCCCCCTCTGAATTTAAATGTTTCCCCCTTCCCAGTTCTTTCATTGGAATGTAATACAAAAAAACAAAGGCACAGGTGTGCTTTTGGGAGCGTTTATCCTACAGGATAAATGAAATAAAAAACTTTCACTTCTAAAACCAAGCAAGACCAACAAAGACCAAGTGTGATCATCGGTCTGGTTAAAGGGATACTTTGAGATTTTGGCAAGGAAGCCCTTGATCTACTTCCCCAGAGACAGATGAACTCCTGGATACCATTTTTATGTCTCTGCGTGCAGTTTAAAGCATCCTTTTAACTCCCAACCAAATCAATGACCACAATTCTGTCAAGGATCAGAACTCCATGTATAAACCCAAACAGATTATTTGATTGAAAATAATAAACGTGAAGGGAAATAAACATCCTCTATGTAGTCACGAGTTATGAAGGCAGTCAAATTCCATGTGACCGTTTAGTCACAATAATTCAGCTTCTCCAAGCTCTGATGCTGCTGATGGTCATAAGTAGCCTACCAAAAACTGCCTTGTACTCAGCACTCTATATTCCCTCTAATCACTCTGACATCAATACAAGTCTAATCAAAAATCTAATCCAACACTTCATGAGAGCCCATTAGCTTATGTTGCACAACATAGGCTATGCAATTGGGCTATAAAATAGAATGATGGCCTCTATTAAAAATAGGAGGATCCTATAGGCTAAGCCTACTATATTTATTTCTCAACTTTCTTAATATTAAGCACATTGCTTGTCTTTACAACAGGAGTATAGGCTATCTGACCGGCATGATAATGAACCACGGGAAAAGTGTCCTCCATTTGCTATTTAAGTGCATAGATGACATGGATTTATTGTGATGGTGTAGGCTATATGACATGGATTTATTGTGATGGTGTAGGCTATATGACATGGATTTATTGTGATGGTGTAGGCTATATGACATGGATTTATTGTGATGGTGTAGGCTATATGACATGGATTTATTGTGAAGTTGTAGGCTTTATTACATGGATTTATTACTTTTTAAAATGTAGATGTTCCAAAGGTCTGCATCAGTGGCTTGTAAGTTGTGTGGAAGCCAGGAGATGCTAAATTTGTTTATGTTCATTAACGTCAATTACCATGAGACCGACAATTATTTGATTTGCTTGACAATCACCGGCTGACTAAATTGTGACTGCCACAGCCCTAGTCTCACCCAGCTCCATTCAGGGCTGACAGTTCCACTCAATGGGGGCAGCACGTAGAGAGCAATAATTGTTTGGACCTGTTGACTTGTGCTTCATTAATGACATGACAGGCTCATTAACTTCTTTGGGACTGGGGGGCAGTATTGAGTAGCTTGGATGAATAAGGTGCCCAGAGTAAACTGCCTGCTACTCACACCCAGTTGCTAATATATGCATATTATTAGTAGATTTGGATAGAAAACACTGTTTCTAAAACTGTTTGAATGATGTCTGAGTATAACAGAACTCATACGGCATGCAAAAACCTGAGAAAAAAATCCAACCAGGAAGTGGGAAATCTGAGGTTTGTAGGTTATCGAAGATAGTGGGATATTGGTCATATGGCACTTCCTAAGGCTTCCACTAGATGTCAACAGTCTTTAGAACCTTGTTTGAGGCTTCTACTGTGAAGTGGGGGTGAATAAGGGCTGTTTGAGCCAGGTGTCTGGCAGAGTGCCATGAGTTTGTGAAGCGCGTTCACGTGAGAGTTAGCTCGCGTTCCATTGCTTTTCTACAGACAATGGAATTCTCTGGTTGGAACATTATTGAACATTTAGGATAAAAACATCCTAAAGATTGATTCTATATTTCGTTTGACATGTTTCTACGAACTGTAATATAACTTTGTCTGAACTTTCGCATGGACTTGCCGGCACATCGTGATTTTGGATTGTGTACTAAACGCGCAAACAACAAGGAGGTATTTGGACATAAATGAGGGACTTTATCGAATAAATCAAACATTTGTGGAACTGGGATTCCTGGGAGTGCATTCTGATGAAGATCAAAGGTAAGTGAATATTTATAATGCTATTTCTGACTTCTGTTGACTACACAACATGGCGGATATCCGTTTGGCTGTTTTGTTGTCTGAGCGCTCTACTCAGATTATTGCATGGTGTGCTTTTTCGGTAAAGCTTTTTTGAAATCTGACATAGCGGTTGCATTAAGGAGAAGTTTATCTAAAGTTCCATGCATAACACTTGTATTTTCATCAACACTTAATGATGAGTATTTCTGTAAATTGATGTGGCTCTCTGCAAAATCACCGGATGTTTTGGAACTACTGAATGTAACGCACCAATGTAAACTCAGATTTATTTGATATAAATATGAACTTTATCAAACAAAACATACATGTATTGTGTAACATGAAGTCCTATGATTGTCATCTGATGAAGATCAAAGGTTAGTGAATAATTCTCTCTTTGTGCTTTTTGTGACTCCTCTCTTTGGCTGGAAAAATGGCTGGGTTTTTCTGTGACGTGGCTCTGACCTAACATAATCGTTTGTGGTGCTTTCGCCGTAAAGCCTTTTTGAAATCGGACACTGTGGCTGGATTAACGAGAAGTTCACCTTTAAAATGGTGTAAAATACTTGTATGCTTGAGGAATTTTAATTATGAGATTTCTGTTGTTTTGAATTTGGCGCCCTGCACTTTCACTGGCTGTTGTTGAGGTGGGACGCTACCGTCCCGAATATCCCAGAGAGGTTAATGGAGGTCTAGGCCTCTACCGCCTGGGGAAACATTTCATTTATTGCACACTCGTAACTGTCATAGCCATCTTGCTAGCTAACTTAGCTAGCTCAATCAATCAGTATTTTTCTGTGATATGACACTTATTAAAGCCTTGAATCTCATAGGGGCCCCTGTCACCACTGGTCATCTAGCTAGCCACATAACCAGCAGGGTTGCATCGGTTTCCATTGGACTAGAGCTAATGCTAGTTGGCTAATGCGAGCTGATAATCACGTAGCATCCTATGCTGACTAGCATTGCTAATATACTAGCTAGCTAATGCTGGGTCCGCAAAAATCAAGTAAATGCTACTGAACTCAGGACAAAAATCACATTTCCACATTGTAGTGGCTATTGATGTTCTGGTTGTTTGTTTTTTTGCTTAGTGACATTGCGAATATCATATTTTTGTAATTTAACTATAAATTTAACTACCGGTATGTACAGTGCATTCCGAAAGTATTCAGACAGTTTCCCTTTTTACACATTTTATTACGTTACAACCTTATTCTACAATGGATAAAATAATTTCTTACCCTCAATCTACACACAATACCACATAATGACAAAGTGAAAACAGGTATAGATTGTTGCAATTTTATAAAAAAAATAAAATAGAAATACCTTATTTACGTAAGTATTCAGACCCTTTGCTATGAGACTTGAAATTGAGCTCAGGTGCATCCGGTTTCTATTGATCATCCTTGAGCTGTTTCTACAAAATGATTGGAGTCCACCTGTGGCAACTTCCTTTGGATTGGACATGATCTGGAAAGGCACACACCTGTCTATATAAGGTCCCACAGTTGACAGTGCATGTCAGAGCAAAAACCAAGCCATGTGGCCGAAGGAATTGTCCGTAGAGCTCCGAGACATGGTTGAGGCACAGATCTGGGGAAGAGTAACAAAACATTTCTGCAGCATGGAAGGGCCAAGAACACAGTGGCCTCCATTGTTTTTAAGAATGGAAGAAGTTTGGAACCACCAAGACTCTTCCTATAGCTGGCCGCCCAGCCAAATTGAGCAATTGGGAGAGAAGGGCCTTGCTCAGGGAGGTGACCAAGAACCCAATGGTCACTTTGACAGAGCTCCAGAGTTCTTCTGTGGAGATGGGAGAACCTTCCAGAAGGACAACCATCTCTGCAGCACTCCACCAATCAGGAATTTATGATAGTGGCCAGACGGAAGCCATTGCTCAGGGGAAAAAAGGCGCATGACAGCCTGCTTGGAGTTTACAAAAAGGCACCTAAATGACTCAGACCATGAGAAACAAGAGTCTCTGGTCTGATGAAACCAAGATTGAACTCTTTGGCCTGAAAGCCAAGAGTCACGTCTGGAGGAAACCTGGCACCATCCCTACAGTGAAGCATAGTGTTGGTTGGCAGCCTCATGCTGTGGGGATGTTTTTCAGCGGCAGGGACTGAGAGCCTAGTCAGGATTGAGGGAAAGATAAACAGAGATCCTTGATGAAAACCTGCTCCAGAGCGCACAGGACCACAGACTGGGACGAAGGTTCACCTTTCAACAGAACAACAACCCTAAGCACACAGCCAAGACAATGCAGGAGTGGCTTTAGGACAAGTCTCTGAATGTCCTTGAGTTACCCAGCCAGAGCCCGGACTTGAACATCTCTGGAGAGACCTGAAAATAGCTGCGCAGCGACGCTCACCATCCAACCTGACAGAGCTTGAGAGGATCTGCAGAGAAGAATGGAAGAAACTCCCCAAATACAGGCATGACAAGCTTGTGGCGTCATACCCAAGAAGACTCAAAACTGTAATCGCTGCCAAAGGTGCTTCAACAAAGTACTGAGTAAAGGGTCTGAATACCTGTGTAAGTGTTATTTTTTTGTATTTTATAAATTTACTAAAATGTCTAAAAGACTTTGAATTGTCATTATGGTGCATTGTGTTTAGATTGATGGGGAAAAAACGATTCAATCCATTTTAGAATAAGGCTGTAGGGTAACAAAATGTGGAAAAAGTCAAGGGGTCTGAATACTTTCCGAAAGCACTGTATCTAATCCGGTTTTCGCATGAGAAAATGAGCGAAGTCCCAAATTCCCGGCGAGATACTGCGACACACACTTACGGATACGAAGTCTCAGAAATAAAAGATCCGGTCACGGATTAGGAGCCACTCCCTTTGAGGATACTGGAGTTATTAGGAGAGGAGAATGACTTTGGATAATTGCCCTAATGAAATCCCAAGACAGAAGTTGACTCTTTTAGAGCTGAGTCCTTCTGAGACAGTTTACCAAGTTCTTTAGATGGGCTACTAACTAATGAACAAAAATATAAATGCTACATGTGTTGCTCACCATTTTTCATGAGCTGAAATAAAAGATTCCAGAATGTTCCATATGCCTCAAAAGCTTATTTATCTACAATTTTGTGCACAAATCTGTTTACATCCTTGTTAGTGAACATTTTCCTTTGCCAAGAAAATCCAGCCACCTGACAGGTGTCATATCAAGAAGCTGATTAAACAACATGATCCTTACACAGGTGCACCTTGTGCTGGGGACACTAAAGGCCACAGATGTCTCAAGTTGAGGGAGAGTGCAATTGGCATGATGACTGTAGGAATGTCCACCAGCGCTGTTAACGTTAATTTCTCTATCATAAGCCACCTCCAACGTCATATTTGAGAATTTGGCAATACATCGAACTGGCCTAACAACCGCAGACCACGTGTAACCACACCAGCCCAGGACCTCCACATCTGGCTTCTTCGACGGCGGAATCGTCTGAGACCAGCCACCCGGACAACAGATGAAACAGACGAGCATTGGTGTTTGTAATAAAGCCCTTTGTGGGGAAAAACGATTTGGCTGGGCCTTGCTCCCAAGCGGGCCCATGCCCTCCCATGTTTGTGCCCCTGCCCAGTCATGTGAAATCCATAGATTAGGTCCTAGTGAATTCATTTCAATTGACTGAGTTCCTTATATGAATTCTAACTCAGTAAAATGGTTGAAATTGTCACGTTTATATTTTTGTTATATATATATATTTTTTTTTTTAAACTAACAGGATAGCACTGCTGTATAAAATCAGTAATGTAAGATTTTTTAAAGCCTGCCTACTATCACTGTGGCAATAAACAAATGAACTGTTTGTCATTTGGATATGTTGACACGAAGCAGTACAAGCCATAATTAGGTTATAATAATAAGTTTATTTAGACAAGGAACGAGATTGCAAGAGGGACGCGAGTAGTTTCTCCTGCCTGTGGGTCTGGCGCTTTCTACTCTACTAGCCAGCTCCCCTTTGGCCAAGATGTCAGGCGAAACTGGTTTCGCAAGTTGCAGTTTGTTTTGGATAGCCGCTGGGAGACTTGGCATCAAAACGGACCATTGTATTTATTAGTCCAGTATTATGAAGTACATCTAGATTACAAAATGCGAAAACTCTATATAGGACAACAATATATGAATACATTCATCAAAGTAAAATATTGTGCCTGGTGCTCGTCTTTAGCTGGAATAGATACCCCACTACAGTGTACACTGTTAGCGGTCTATGACATACTACAAACATATTACTGCTGTAGGCCCTGTGGTTAAAAATACATTTAAAAATCCCATGACAAACTTAAGTTGATCTCAGATAGATTGTCTAGGGGCAAGTGACCCTCCCCTTTCATGTAAGAAAGTCATGACCATCATACTTTTAGAGAAAGGATCATTTTGTACATGTGTTTAACAGAGTTAGACAAACTCCAGTTCCCTTGCTTAGGAGGACCGGGGTCCTCCCCGGGATCATTTTTATGCAGAAGGGCTGAGAAGCTCTTTAAAAAAAAAAAAGAAGAGGACATTCTAGCCATTAATGAACTATTAGATAGCCATAAAAAAAAGTATATTTTAATACACTGAAAAAAAGTGTGGGCCAGAATAAGGCTCTCCTCCTCACTTTTCAGTTCGCTGCAGCTAGCGACTGGAGCGAGCTGCAACACACACTGAAACTGGACAGTTTTATCTCAATCTCTTTATTCAAAGACTCAATCATGGACACTCTTACTGACAGTTGTGGCTGCTTTGCGTGATGTATTGTTGTCTCTACCTTCTTGCCCTCTGTGCTGTTGTCTGTTCCCAATAATGTTAGTACCATGTTTTGTGCTGCTACCATGTTGTCTTGCTACCATCATGTGCTGCTACCATGTTGTTATGTTGTGTTGCTACCATGATGTGTTGTCATGTGTTGCTGCCTTGCTATGTTGTTGTCTTTAGGTCTCTCTTTATGTAGTGTTGTGTTGTCTCTCTAGTCGTGATGGGTTTTTGTCTTATATTGATATTTGATTTTTAATCCCTGTCCCCGCAGGCCTTTTGGTAGGCCGTCATTGTAAATACGAATTTGTTCTTAACTGACTTGCCTAGTTAAATAAAGGTTAAATAAAATAAAAAATAAATAAAATATTGTTTCTGCAATGAGAAATTACCATCTTCAGCAAAGGTACTACGAATTTCATGGACTATCACAATAATTTTTTGGAGATTGTAGAGAAAACCGCTATACGAACGGCTCTTTTTGGTGAACGTCAGGAATCGAACATGTGAAAGGGCCATTCATTTAGCTCCCTGATTCGCATACTACTAGTATCTTCTCTGAAGATGGTCATTTCTCATTGTGCAGAAACAATATAGTGAGGAGAGAGCCTTATTCTGGTCCACACTTTTTCAGTGTATTAAAATATATACTTTTTAAGGCGATCTAATAGTTCATTAATGGCTTGAGCAGTCAGCGTCAGGATAGAGAAGAGGTGTGGCTCCTGCAACTTGAATGCACCTCAAAAGGAATATATGTATCTCGCATAGAACACAAGTTGACTTGGTAAATAGGTAAACTATTCTACTATGGGGTTGTGTGAGTATGTTTAAATATGTTTTAAAAGTTGCACACAGCGTAACAGAAAATAACATATTTGAGAACACACTTATTTGGGAATATATTTCATAGAACAGACATGCTTCTGTAGTAGGCTACATCATATCCAGAGATGTTTATTGCGGATCTACACTGACCTCAAAAACAAAAATCCGTCGCAGTAAAGGAGAACTTCAACCCCTGTGTAGAAATACTTGTCTTTCTTGCACTTGTAGAAAGATGCCACTCAAGGAGTAGAGAAATAAGTGTGGTAGCAATGGAAACCAGGGACCCCTCAAAATTGCTGCATTTCTTACTGGCACTTGTTTCACTAACATTTGTTTTGCTTGCAGTGACTGTGATATGTGGTTGTCTAAACCCATCTTAGTTGAATACACACTAAGTCGCTCTGGATAAGATTGAACGCTAAATGACTCGAGTGTAAATATTGGCCTACCTCAGCCAGTTGGGCCTTGTTCAAGCCAGGTCTGGTCTGGAGCTTGTAGTGTCTCTTGTAGCGTCTCAGCGTGTTCACCTGAAGCTGGAACAGATCCACCTAACATCACAGAGACACACATTGTGAGGACAGAGTGGTGTGCCATCCATTAAGCGTTGAATATCTTACTGCTCTCTATCAATTATGTTTCACACAAAAGAATGCATAGAACTGTCATGCTATTGGGCCTTTTCATCAACAGTCGTCTTATGTTCTTTTTCATATCTATTCAACTTGATGTTTTTTCTTTTTCAAGGAGAATCAGTGACATTCTTCAGAGACAGATGATTTAAAGGGAGGACAATGGGCTCGTTTCCCCGGCTTTTACCTCTGGCACCTCCACATCATGATCAGGAGACTCCCCTCCGTCGTCACTCGTCTTCCTCTTCCGTTTGTTACGGACACTCTGGATGAAGTTTTTGTGGAAGTCGCATATGTAGAGGTGTCGGACCTAAAATAAGAGGAATAAGAGTGTACAAAACATTTCCCATTACATAGAATTTAGAAGAAAAAGAAACGCACACCTATTTAGGCGAGGTGCTGGCTAGCGGAGTAGAATACTTGAAAATAAAAGAGAGCCGCCCACTCTAGGAGCTCAGATGCAAAAATGTAATTACCAACGTTTCGACAGCCAAGCTGTCTTCATCAGGGTATAAAAAAAGGTGAAAGCTATGATCCCTTATTGATGTCACTTTCTAAATTGCTTCAAATCCATTTAGATGACGGGGAGGATAAGGGGGACAGAAACATCCTCTGGTATAACGCACATGCTTGGATAATAATTACAAAATCAGCGTCTCATGATACCCGTCCAAATAGGGCCACAAACATAGCAAAGAATAAGCTTATCAGCATAGAGTGCACCACATCATCCCATGGGATCAGTCAAGGCTGCACACTGCAGAAACATCACTGAACTATTATAGTTCCTACACATCACCTCCTATACTCAAACAAAGTAGGCCTTTTATAGGCAAATGGGCAGCATCATTTTCATGTCAGTCCTCCAGAACGCAAATGTTGTTTTCCTAGTAGGTCTCCGCAACAGTATAGTGAGGTTGTGAGTATGTGTGCACCGTGTTTTGGGAGGCCAGCAAGAGTCGACTCTTTTCGATTCCAAACATACTCGTGCACCACTAGCTATGCAGGGTGAACCCAAATTGTCTATCCGCAGACTGCGGTTCTAAACATGCCGCGCCCACTGCCATTGGGTTGTTAAGCGCCGTCTCTGACACACCAGAACAGTTCTGTGGCCGTAATGCACCAACGTTGGAAACCCCCACAGAAGAAGAAGGCTGCTTGGTTAGCTAGGACACCCCCGTAGACAGTGTTCTTCGCCACCGCCTAACCGAGCACTCTTTTACCGCAGTTCTATTAATGTTACAGCGAGGGAAGTAGCTAGTTTGTGAGCCAACCCGAAACTCTCTAAACGCTAAAATCTGCGGAGAGGAGGCGATGGACACTGCCGGTCGCCTGGCTAGCTAGCAGCATAAATGGCAGTGGGCGCGGGATGTAGTAAACGCGGAATGTTGGTGGACCTTCTCGATGAAACAGCTAAGGATTGGAGGTCCTCCTTGTTTGATGTTCCACAAACGAATCCAAAATGAAGCCATAAGCAATCAGAGAAATCCAATGTTCCGTGATTATGGCGCAGGACATAATAGATAAGTGTGGTTGAATTTGCCAACAAGCTGAAAGCGTGCGCGATTAGCACATTATTGCCTAGCAAACTGTCAGTGGGAATGTCTACGGGGCTAGCTGGCTACCTCGTCTCATAGTTGGAACAACTAGTTAGAAATACACACTTACACTTTTGTCGATGTCCAGCTTTAGTTTTTTCTGCGATATGCTTTTCTGGATCCGCTTGCTGAAGGAAGCGTTTCCAGCTGATCGTCCGCAGCGCTCACCGTCCTCAATCAAACAACAAGTCTGGCCGTAAAACGGTGGAGCCGGAGGTCCATCGTGACTGTCTTCTTCTGTGCTGAACCCGTTCATGATAGTTGGTTTGGGGATCTTCTTGTAAAAGCCACTGAGAACGTTCTGTCGTCCTTGAATGGCCACTTTCTTCTATAGACAATCGTTATCGTCGTAACTGATTTTATATTAAACCAATGCGAAAAGGTAATGAAAGGACACTGTACTGAGTTTCGTCGTCAAGCTAGGAACCCATACCACAATACAGGCTAGAATGTCAAGAAAGAGACAGGACCTCAAGGTGGCTTGCTAGCTAAGTAGCTACTGCTAGCGAACGAAATTCCTAAACTGATAACACGCAACCGTTACTTTTCTATCATTCGTACATATAGCTCTAAAACGGTTCACATATCACACGAAATCGGAACACTTCAATCGTCTTTCACTGATTAAACAATTTTGAAGACATCACGTATTTCATAGACTTCACCTCAACAGCCGCGGTAATTCTTTCAGAATAGCTTGTACAATGAACACGTCCTGCTACTGCAGCGGAAGGGATCACTATTGGTCATTTTCTAATAGAGGCGGGATTAGTATGTTTGTATTGCTCTTCGGTTGGTTAAAATGTATGTAAATCGTCCAAATGTTGCTTCCTGGATCACGATGCGTTTTTGTTTTGTATGAAAAGATGAGTCTGAAACGGTCTCTGTGCTCAACTGTGTAATCTTCATACTGACAAACATAGACATACATTTCTTTGTGTGCATTATACACGGATAGTATAACAATACAAAATATGTAGTAGCGTAATAATGTTATGACGTACTGTAAGTGCCTTAATATGTTTGCAGCCCAGGGAGAGTAGCTGCTAATGGAGATCCTTAATACAAATACTGTACAATGATAGTCTGAAACGCGGTCGTTGTGTAGTTTTGAATAGGATTTCCGCATGCATTCTTTTAGACGTCTGCAGCACACAGGAGTTATCAATTTGTTAAAATACAGAAAGTAATATCCTTGGTCTTAAATGTAGCCAACCACTGCCCTAATCAGGACGTTTCCCAAAAGCATATTGGCTAAATTAAGATGCTTTTGGCATACCAGGCCTCGATGAAATAGCCTTAATGCCCTTGACAGGTTTTTCTAAAGTAGCTAGTAGATTTATTTTAAATATGAATAGAAAAATTTTAAAAAGTATTCGACTGACTCAAGTATAATTATACTGCAAATTAAATGGTTAGACATCTCAACCTTATATGGAACAAGGCCCAAACTACATTTAATGCTTTAAAATTTGTGTTTTTAGGAGACAATGCCATCCTCAAAGTAACTAGTCAGAGGAGTCCATTGCTACAGTATAGAAAAACAGTAGTAAGCGCTGTCATCATGTAACTTGTGACCAGAGTCCCTGATTTGTGACCTGTCCCCGGTAAGAGCTGTCCCCTGCAATGTCCAGTAAAAGTAGCAACTCTGTAGTTAAATTGATGATATTTCCGTAATCAAAAGCTGCATCAAATCGGATTTGCATGTAAAAAAATGTAGTCTCGCCTTCACTCGTTTAATCAGTGATACAATTGCAACACCGAATGAACCAAAAAAATGAACAGCCAAAAAACAATCCAACAGTATAGGCTACCAAATTTGGGTGATTCTAAAATTACTACATAGGCTAACATGACCACACCGCCTCCCGCGAGTGTTGCAAAATAAAATGTACACATACATGTTATTCAATCATTGACTCCACACTGCTTGCGCACTTCAACGAGCAACATGCGCTCCCGGTCTAGTCAGTATGTTAGAGTAAAACAAGGGTTAATCTATGTATGTGTTGTAGTTGAAAGGACTGTAAATTTAAAAAATGGATCGTTAAATATAGTTAAATTACATTTTTCCCCAGCAACACATTTCCCAAAATCTGGTCACATTACTTCAAATTCACATGCATGTTGCATTCTTTTGCAACCAACAGGAGCCAAAGTGCAAACTTGAGGGAATTTATTGCAAAACTTTCCATGTGTAAAAACGGAAAACTCAATAACAAGTTATTGGTATGGAATAATTAGTCTAACAAAGTACCTGTGCTTTCGGTCAGCTCCCAATGACAGGCCTGTGAGGCTAAACTTGTCATATTACGCCATCTACTGGTTATTCAAAAACATAGCACATGGTAGGTAGCCAGGTCAGAAGCACATAAACTACTATCAAAACAGCCTCCCGGGTGGCGCAGTGGTTAAGGGCGCTGTACTGCAGCGCCAGCTGTGCCATCAGAGTTCCTGGGCTCTGTCGTAACCGGCCGCAACCGGGAGGTCCGTGGGGCGACGCACAATTGGCCTAGCATCGCCCGGGTTAGGGAGGGCTTGGTCGGTAGGGGTGTCCTTGTCTCATCGCGCACCAGCGACTCCTGTGGCGGGCTGGGCGCAGTGTGCGCTAACCAAGGTGGGAGGTCCGTGGGGCGACGCACAATTGGCCTAGCGTCGCCCGGGTTAGGGAGGGCTTGGTCGGTAGGGGTGTCCTTGTCTCATCGCGCACCAGCGACTCCTGTGGCGGGCTGGGCGCAGTGTGCGCTAACCAAGGTGGTTAGGGCGACGCACAATTGGCCTAGCGTCGCCCGGGTTAGGGAGGGCTTGGTCGGTAGGGGTGTCCTTGTCTCATCGCGCACCAGCAACTCCTGTGGCGGGCTGGGCGCAGTGTGCGCTAACCAGGTGCACGGTGTTTCCTCCGGCGCATTGGTGCGGCTGGCTTCCGGGTTGGATGCGTGCTGTGTTAAGAAGCAGTGCGGCTTGGTTGGGTTGTGTATCGGAGGACGCATGACTTTCAACCTTCGTCTCTCCCGAGCCCGTACGGGAGTTGTAGCGATGAGACAAGATACTACTACAACAATTGGATACCACGAAATTGGGGAGAAAAAGGGGTAAAATGCAACAAAAAAATAAAATAATTTTTTTTTTTAAAAACTACTATCAAAACGCATATTAATAAATATTTTTTATTTAGTAAATCTTACACATTGTCTTACTGTAAAATCTTTATATTCAGATCATTTCATTTATGTACACATTTATTGGTGCAACTTATTCCACTAAAATGAAGTGTCAGAGACATACAAAAAGGAATATGCGAGAAAAAAAACGACACAGGACTGACTACCAACATTTAAATCCTAATGTCACAGCTTGCAAGCTTGATTATCAGATCTACTGTGCAACAAAAAATAAATAAATCCATCAGCCCTACAAAATGAGACCAGAAAGAAACTGGTCAGGCTGGGAGGGAGGAGAACAAAGATGGGGCGACAAGGTGAATGAGGAGAGGTGACAAGATAGGTGAACAGTAGGGACAGAGATAGGTGAACAGTAGGGACAGAGATAGGTGGAGAGAAGATAAACAAATGGGGGAAATTAAGATTCACATTTACTTCAACCACAGAGTGGGGGACAAAATAAACACCAGACCAAAATGTACTTAGATTTTTTTCTATTTGTTTTAAAGGCGGTACGCGCAGAGCAGTGGTAATAATCATGTGTTAAAAAGACTTAACAACAGTAGAGTCGTGCAACAGCAGCGAATTCATTAATTGACGCTGGTGGTAGCAGCAGCAAACCACTCTCCACCGCCGCGGCAGTACTTGGTAAATTTATCCTTCAGGTGCTGTCTGTACTGGTGGCGGTTGTTGTAGAAGGACTTGTTGCTATCCACAAACAACTGGATCTCGTCCTGCGTGAGGCAGTTCTCTTCGTCTGAAGTCACTTCAGAGTCGTCCTGTTTTCAGTAGAAAATACAGTTAAAATGGACCTTACACACACACACACACACACACTGAATAAATGTTTTACATCCTACAGCAACACTTATAGGGAACTCAAAACGAGTACAGATAGTCACTTCAGTGCTGGATGTCATTATCACAGCTTTTACATTTTTTATTTTTATTTCACTGACCAGTAGTTCCATGAGACTGTTGGCGCTGGTGTTCCCCTGACCACACATGTTTGCCTCAAGATAATGGCTCATGTTCTTTTGATGTCCTGCCCATGGTAACTGCAGTGCAATGCTAGAAAAGGTGTCACAGCACAACTTGGCACACGTCTCTTTGGTTCTGCACACAGGTGACGTTGTAGAAGTGTTTTTCCCTCTCCTGTACCCTTCCATCACACAACCCTCTGTTTTTCCACCCTTTGGAGAAAATACATGTTTTAAAGTTTTGTTTATTAGCAATGAATTGGGTCCTAATCATAGCTCTGACTAGACTAACATAACACAAGGAAAAACTGTCAAGGGGAAAGGTCCATTTAAATTAGACTATACAAATGGAAAGATCTGGAAAAATCACATCCCTACTATGGTGAAATCAAACTAAATTCTCATCTCACCTGATCGTTACATAACGAGCCATTGTTCTTTCTTTTATTATTTTTCTTGCCCTTCGTGTTTTCTTCAGAGTTAGCCCAGCACTCCACACAGCTGTATACCCCGTCCTCCTCGTCTTCATCACAGTGATTATGATGGTGACCACACAAGTAGTCTCCTTCAGATGACAACAAGACACACAGCAGCAGTGAGAAAGGAGATCGACAGGCATCCTATCCAGATACACCACATTCTGTCTTACAAAAAAAAGAAGACAAATGACAGCAACACCAGGCTTGGAAAAACGCATCACTATTTGGACCACACAACAACAACAAAAAATGGACCAACCTGCTTCATGGTTGCAGATTCCGTCAGTGCAGGCGACGTCAGAGCCCTCCCGTGAGCCAGTCTCGCTGCCTTCCATGCTAGAAGAGTATCCACAGTCACTCCCATTGCTGTGGGGTGACAAACCTGGGGAAAGGACAAGGAGAAAAATCACTTAAATGAGCTCAACAAGTAAGTGCCTGAGGCTGGTCTAGCGGGCAATGCCGCCTGCCCATATACAGATTAGAGGTTGACCGATTAATCAGAATGGTCGATTAATTAGGGCCAATTTCAAGTTTTCATAATCATATTTTTTTTTTTACACTTTTATTTAACTAGGCAAGTCAGTTAAGAACACATTCTTATTTTCAATGATGGCTTAGGAACGTTAACTACCTTGTTCAGGGGCAGAACGACCGATTTTTACCTTGTCAGCTTGGGGATTAGTTTTTGCAACCTTCCGGTTCCTAGTCCAACGCTCTGACCACCTGCCTTACATTGCACTCCATGAGGAGCCTGCGTGGCAGGCTGACTACCTGTTACGCGAGGGCAGTTGCTAGGTAGCATTAAACGTATCTTATAAAACAATCTTAACATAATCACTAGTTAACTACAAATATCTAGCTTGTCCTGCGTTGCATATACAGTGGGGCAAAAAAGTATTTAGTCAGCCACCAATTGTACAAGTTCTCCCAATTAAAAAGAAGAGAGGCCTGTAATTTTCATCATAGGTACACTTCAACTATGACAGACAAAATGAGAAAAAACATCCAGAAAATCACATTGTTGGATTTTTAATGAATTTATTTGCAAATTATGGTGGAAAATAAGTATTTGGTCAATAACAAAAGTTTCTCAATACTTTGTTATATACCCTTTGTTGGCAATGACAGAGGTCAAATGTTTTCTGTAAGTCTTCACAAGGTTTTCACACACTGTTGCTGGTATTTTGGCCCATTCCTCCATGCAGATCTCCTCTAGAGCAGTGATGTTTTGGGGCTGTTGCTGGGCAACACTGACTTTCAACTCCCTCCAAAGATTTTCTATGGGGTTGAGATCTGGAGACTGGCTAGGCCACTCCAGGACCTTGAAATGCTTCTTACAAAGCCACTCCTTCGTTGCCCGGGCAGTGTGTTTGGAATCATTGTCATGCTGAAAGACCCAGCCACGTTTCATCTTCAATGCCCTTGCTGATGGAAGGAGGTTTTCACTCAAAATCTCACGATACATGGCCCCATTCATTCTTTCCTTTACACGAATCAGTTGTCCTGGTCCCTTTGCAGAAAAACAGCCCCAAAGCATGATGTTTCCACCCCCAAGCTTCAAAGTAGGTATGGTGTTCTTTGGATGCAACTCAGCATTCTTTGTCCTCCAAACACGACGAGTTGAGTTTTTACCAAAAAGTTATATTTTGGTTTCATCTGACCATATGACATTCTCCCAATCTTCTTCTGGATCATCCAAATGCTCTCTAGCAAACTTCAGACGGGCCTGGACATGTACTGGCTTAAGCAGGGGGACACGTCTGGCACTGCAGGATTTGAGTCCCTAGCGGCATAGTTTGTTACTGATGGTAGGCTTTGTTACTTTGGTCCAGCTCTCTGCAGGTCATTCACTAGGTCCCCCCGTGTGGTTCTGGGATTTTTGCTCACCGTTCTTGTGATCATTTTGACCCCATGGGGTGAGATCTTGCAGGGAGCTCCAGATCGAGGGAGATTATCAGTGGTCTTGTATGTCTTCTATTTCCTAATAATTGCTCCCACAGTTGATTTCTTCTAACCAAGCTGCTTACCAATCTTCCCAGCCTGGTGCAGGTCTACAATTTTGATTCTGGTGTCCTTTGACAGCTCTTTGGTCTTGGCCATAGTAGAGTTTGGAGTGTGACTGTTTGAGGTTGTGGACAGGTGTCTTTTATACTGATAACAAGTTCAAACAGGTGCCATTAAAACAGGTAACGAGTGGACAGACAGAGGAGCCTCTTAAAGAAGAAGTTACAGGTCTGTGAGAGCCAAAAATCTTGCTTGTTTGTAGGTGACCACATACTTATTTTCCACCATAATTTGCAACTAAATTCATAAAAAATCCTACAAATGTGATTTTCTGGATTTTTTTTTCTAATTTTGTCTGTCATAGTTGAAGTGTACCTATGATGAAAATTACAGGCCTCTCATCTTTTAAAGTGGGAGAACTTGCACAATTGGTGGCTGACTAAATACTTTTTTGCCCCACTGTAATCGATGCGGTGCCTGTTAATTTCTCACCAAATCACAGCCCACTTCGACAAACAGGTGATGATTTAACAAGCGCATTTGAGAAAAAAGCACTGTCATTGCATCAACCATAAACATCAATGCCTTTCTTTAAAATCAATACACAAGTATATATTTTTAAACCTGCATATTTAGTTAATATTGCCTGCTAACATGAATTTATTTTAACTAGGGAAATTGTGTCACCTCTTGCGTTCTGTGCAAGCAGAGTCAGGGTATATGCAGCAGTTTGGGCCGCCTGGCTCGTTGCAAACTGTGTGAAGTCCATTTATTCCTAACAAAGGCCGTAATTAATTTGCCAGAATTGTACATAATTATAACATAATATTGAAGGTTGTGCAATGTAACAGCAATATTTAGACTTAGGGATGCCACCTGTATTTCACTGAAAGAATAAACGTTTTGTTTTCGAAATGATAGTTCTGATTCGAACATATCAATGACCAAAGACTCATATTTTTGTGTGTTATTATGTTATAATTAAGTCTATGATTTGATAGAGCAGTCTGACTGAGTGGGGGTAGGCAGCAGCAGGCTCATAAGCATTCATTCAAACAGAACTTTAGTGCGTTTGCCAGCAGCTCTTCGCAATTCTTCAAGCATTGCGCTGTTTATGACTTCAAGCCTATCAACTCCCGAGATCAGGCTGGTGTAACCGATGTGAAATGGCTAGCTAGCTAGCGGGGTGTGCGTTTCAAACGTCACTCGATCTGAGACTTGGAGTGGTTGTTCCCCTTGCTCTGCATGGGTAACGCTGCCTAGAGGGTGGCTGTTGTTGATGTGTTTCTGGTTCGAGCCCAGGGAGGAGCGAGGAGAGGGACAAAAGCTATACTGTTACACTGGCAATACTAAAGTGCCTATAAGAACATCCAATAGTCAAAGGTATATGAAATACAAATCGTAGAGAGAGAAATAGTCCTATAATAACTACAACCTAAAACTTCTTACCTGGGAATATTGAAGACTCATGTTAAAAGGAACCACCAGCTTTCATATGTTCTCATGTTCTGAGCAAGGAACTTAAACTTTAGCTTTCTTACATGGCACATATTGCACTTTTACTTTCTTTGTTTTTGCATTATTTAAACCAAATTGAACATGTTTCATTATTTATGTGAGGCTAAATTGATATATTATATTAAGTTACAATAAGTGTTAATTCAGTATTGTTGTAATTGCCATTATTACAAAAAAAACAACAAAAAAAACACCTGTACGATTAATCGGTATCGGCTTTTTTTGGTCCTCCAATAATAGGTATCGGTATTGAAAAATCATAAAGAAACACCAATATATAGTGTCTTAATAGGGTGTTGGGCCACCAGGAGCCAGAACAACTTCAATTACACCTCAGGACATTATCCACACGTGTTACGAGAAATTCCATAATTTGGTGTTTTGTTGATGGTGGTGGAAAATGCCATCACAGGTGCCACTCCAGAATCTCCCATAAACGTTCAATTGGGTAGATCGAGTAGAATACTACGAAGCAAGCTACAGTAGATCAACTTAGACTTTTATAAAGCTAGCCAGCTTCAGTTTCAGATTCCACGTCATGCTTTAGCTGTACTACGACAGTGGATGTTGCTTGTCCGCCTGCCGTGAACTCAAGCAGGCTTGAAACTGCGAGTGCATGTTGCACATGGCTAGTCCCACACTAAACTCTTCATTGAGACTAGGCTGGTGTTAATAGGGCTGTTACGGTGACCATATTATCTCCACACTGGCAGTCACGAGTCATGACTGCAGTCAAATTCCACGTGACTTGATTCACGGAAAGTAGGTTTCTCCAAAACTGCACTCCGATGCTGCTGATGGTCATTAGTAGCCTACCAAACTTGCCAAAGGCCAGTCGCTAATAGCCTGGTTCTCAGAATACTATAGCCCCTCTAATCACACTGACATAAATGTGATTGAAAATCAAATTTAACACTTCACGAGAGCCCTGGCATTCAGAATTTGAGTGGAATAGAATCACCTGTTGCTCAGCGAAAGCCAGCTCCTGATCGCTGGTTGATGCATAGAATTATATACGTTTCCTATAAGGCCATGTAGCGCAACATTTCTATAGGCTATGCAAGTGCATACTGATGACGTCTTTTCCCCCGTTCCGACAGGTGCATGATAATGCCCCATTCTAAATCAAAACTTAATTCAACATATACTAAATAATATATATGTCAAGACAAGATAAAACTGAGAATAGTCTGATGTGTGAGAATATTATCACTTGTGAATGATAACCCAGCGTTTGCAATTTAGGTCAAGAAACAGCATGATTATTTTTTCCCCCACAGACGTTTTCTAATTATAGTCACATGCATCATGTAGCCTATATGTTTTGATAAGGTTTAGTTGTGATACAAAGTGGCCGATAGTGCTAAGCAATTAACCAAAATATCGGCTATTTTTAGGTTTTTTAAAGTAATTGACCGACGTCGGTGCAATTATTTGAATTCCATAATCGTTGCGTATTTTTTCCTGTGAGCTCGATGTGTCGTTTCTGTAGAGATAAATCAGATCAAGTCTGAAGTGTGCAATGTGGTAGGGAGGTGTAGTTTCCAACAGGCCAATATTCAACATGGTTAATTACCATGTTTTCTGCACTAAAACTACAGTCGTCCGCGAACGAATTGGAAGGTGAACCTTGGGAGCCGGTTCGCATATCAGAAGAGCCGAATCGATTTATAAAAAAATATACAAAAATTAAGATATGAATAATCAAAAGATTTAAATGAATAGAATTAACTTATTCAAAGATCGAAAAAAGAAATAAAACAATATAGGCCTAAACGCTCAAGCGCACACACATTCATTCGGACTGTCTGGTCAGACTAACAGCCTCACCTGTTGTTCCTGTCAATCAGACACGCAGTGTCAACCAATGAACCAAAGATGCGTGAGGGAGGGCCGAGCCAACTCACTCACAGTCAAATCAAATCAAAACGTATTTGTCACGTGCACCGAATACAACCGGTGTAAACCTTACAGTGAAATGCTTACTTACAGGCTCTAACCAATGGTGTGAAAGAAGAAAAAAAATGGTGTGTGTGTGTGTAAGTAAAGAAATAAAACAGTAAAAATACATTTAAAAATAACGGTAGCAAGGCTATATACAACCAGCTGTTAGTCAGGCTTATTGAGGTAGTATGCACATGTAGGTATCGTTAAAGTGACTATGCATATATGATGAACAGAGAGTAGCAGAAGAGTAAAAAGAGGGGTTGGCGGGTGGTGGGACACAATGCAGATAGTCCGGTTAGCCAATGTGTGGGAGCACTGGTTGGTCGGGCCAATTTAGGTAGTATGTACATGAATGTATAGTTAAAGTGACTATGCATATAAGATAAACAGAGAGTAGCAGCAGCGTAGAAGAGGGCTTGGGAGGGGGCACACAATGCAAATAGTCTGGGTAACCATTTGGTTACCCATTCAGGTGTCTTATGGCTTGGGGGTAAAAACTGTTGAGAAGCCTTTTGTCCTAGACTTGGCACTCCGGTACCGTTTGCCATGCGGTAGTAGAGAGAAAAGTCTATGCCTGGGGTGGCTGGGGTCTTTAGCAATTTTTAGGGCCTTCCTCTGACACCGCCTGGTGTAAAGGTCCTGGATGGCAGGCAGCTTTGCCCCAGTGCTGTACTACTACTCTCTGAAGTGCCTTGCGGTCGGAGGCCGAGCAATTGCCGTTCCAGGCAGTGACGCAACCAGTCAGGATGGTCTCAATGTTGCAGCTGTAAAACCTTTTGAGGATCTCAGGACCCATGCCAAATCTTTTTAGTTTCCTGAGGGGGAATAGGCTTCGTCGTGCCCTCTTCACGACTGTCTTGGTGTGTTTGGACCATTCTAGTTTGTTGTTGACGTGGACACCAAGGAATTTGAAGCTCTCAACCTGCTCCACTATAGCCCCGTCGATGAGAATGGGGACGTGCTCGGTGCTCCTTTTCCTGTAGTCCTTAGTCTTGGTTACGTTGAGGTTGTTATTCTGGCACCACCCGGCCAGGTCTCTGACCTCCTCCCTATAGGCTGTCTCGTCGTTGTCGGTGATCAGGCCACTACACTGTTGTGTCGTCAGCAAACTTAACGACGGTGTTGCAGTCGTGCCTGGCCATGCAGTCGTGGGTGAACAGGGAGTACAGGAGGGGACTGAGCATGCACTCCTGGGGGGCTCCAGTGTTGAGGATCAGCGTGGCAGATGTGTTGCTACCTACCCTCACCACCTGGGGACGGCCTGTCATGAAGTCCAGGATCCAGTTGCAGAGGGAGGTGTTTAGTCCCAGGATCCTTAGCTTGGTGATGAGCTTTGAGGGTAATATGGTGTTGAACGCTGAGCTGTAGTCAATGAACAGCATTCTCACATAGGTGTTCCTTTTGTCCAGGTGGGAAAGGGCAGTGTGGAGTGCAATAGAGATTGCATCATCTGTGGATCTGTTTGGGCGGTATGCAAATTGTAGTGGGTCTAGGGTTTCTGGGATAATGGTGTTGATGTGAGCCATTACCAGCCTTTCAAAGCACTTCATGGCTACGGACGTGAGTGCTATGGGTCTGTAGTCATTTAGGCAGGTTGCCTTTGTGTTCTTGGGCACAGGGACTATGGTGGTCTGCTTGAAACATGTAGGTATTACACATGGTCAGGTTGAAAATGTCAGTGAAGACACTTGCCAGTTTGTCCGGGCATGCTCTGAGTACACATCCAGGTAATCCATCTGGCCCCGCGGCCTTGTGAATGTTGACCTGTTTAAAAGGTCTTGCTTACTTACATTGGCTATGGAGAGCGTGATCACACAGTCGTCCAGAACAGCTGGTGCTCTCATGCATACTTCGGTGTTGCTTGCCTCGAAGCGAGCATAAAAAAGGCATTTAGCTCGTCTGGTAGGCTCGCGACACTGTGCAGCTCTAAATAGTTTGCAAGCCCTGCCACATCCAACAAGCGTCAGAGCCGGTGCACTAGCATTCAATCTTAGTCCTATATTGATGTTTGTCTGAGGGCATAGCGGGATTTATTGTAAGCGTCCGGATAAGTGTCCCGCTCCTTGAAAGCAGCAGCTCTAGCCTTTAGCTCGGTGCAATGTTGCCTGTAATGCATGGCTACTGGTTGGGATATGTACATACGGTCACTGTGGGGACAACGTCGTCGATACACTTATTTATGAAGCCGGTGACTGAGGTGGTATACTCCTCAATTTATCCAACGCGATTTCAGATAATTCCGGGTATTCTCCTGCGATTGACAGCCCAAATTCCTCCAGCAGGGTCCTGTCACTGGACAGGTCCAAGAGGGAGTCCTGTAGCTCCGATGACAGGTAGCTGGCAGCGGTGATGGCAATGAATGGTTGTCGGATCCAGTCGTTTTTGTGCGTCTCCTCTTGAAAGTACCTCCAGAAATGTCCAATAAGTCCTCGGAGGTGATGAGCGATCCTTGCCTTTGTGGCATCATCCAGGTGCAGTTCATTTTCCTCAAGCTCATGGAGTCCAGTGAACGATCTCCACACTCCCCTCTGGAGGAACTTTCCAGTGCGTCAGCTTCTTCAAACCCCTCAACTTTGTCGGGCTTATGACAATGTTGGTATTTGGGCCTTGTAGTGTCATGTTAAGTCCATTAATTCTATCAATTAATTCTGCAAAGTAGGCTAGGTTTGACAGTCATTTAGGATCCGTCAGGCATTCTGCATATCCAGTAGGAATAGGCGTACTTCATCTCATTTCAAATAGACGCAGCAGCACTTTACCTTGCGAGACCCACCTGATCTCAGTACGCAGCAGTAATCATTTGTGCTCAGATCCCATTTCTTGGCACAGGACAGCAAATAGTCTGGTATTCATGGGGCTTGCCTTTATGAAGTTCACTATTTTTATTACCGTTTGAAGCACGCTACTAAGCCCATTATCAAGGGCCTTGGAAGAAAGATCTTCCCTGTGTATAACATAATGAGTGAATACTACGTGTGGTGCAATGGCTTGTACCTTTGCCTTCAGGCCCTTATGTTAAACCATCATAGAACCAGCCCTATCATTGCACACAGCTCCTAACATACCCCCTCCTCAAGCATTTTTTCATCAAGCCAGTTGAATATATCCTGTCCAGTGCATGTCCCCTCAAGTGCACTGCAAATTAACACATCTTCATGTAGTTGCCCGTCATAGCAGTATCTGATGATACGAGAAGCTGAGCTGCATGCAATATACAGTATCAGTCAAAAGTTTGTACACCTAATTTTGTTTTTTACTATTTTTCTACACTGAAATAACATATGGAATCATGTAGTAACCACAAGTATTAACTTCTTCGATATAGGGGGCGCTCTTTTAATTTTTGGATGAAAAACGTTCCCGTTTTAAACAAGATATTTTGTCACGAAAAGATGCTCGACTATGCATATAATTGACAGCTTTGGAAAGAAAACACTCTGACGTTTCCAAAACTGCAAAGATATTGTCTGTGAGTGCCACAGAACTGATGTTACAGAAAAAAAAAACAGATAAAAATACAATCAGGAAGTGCCGCATTTTTTGAAACCGCCTCATGGCAATGACTCCTTATATGGCTGTGGAGGAGCTAGGAGTCAGCTTACCTTTTCCACGTTTTCCCCAAGGTGTCTGCAGCATTGTGACGTATTTGTAGGCATATCATTGGAAGATTGACCATAAGAGACTACATTTACCAGGTGGTCGCTTGGTGTCCTCCGTCGCAATTATTGTGTAATCTCCAGCTGCAGTATTTTTCCATTTGCCTCTGATGAGAAACCGACTGCCAGGAATGATTTTTCATCGAATAGAATTGTGAAAAACACCTTGAGGATTGATTCTAAACAACAACAACAATTCTAAACAACAACAACAAATTTGGAAAAAAGATTGGCGTTGTAAGTGACTGCATTTTCATTTTTTTTCTTAGCCAAACGTGATGAACAAAAACAGAGCTATTTCTCTTACACAAATAATATTTTTGGAAAAAATGAACATTTGCTATCTAACTGAGAGTCTCGTCATTGAAAACATCCGAAGTTCTTCAAAGGTAAATGATTTTATTTGAATGCTTTTCTTGTTTTTGTGAAAATGTTGCCTGCTGAATGCTAGGCTTAATGCTATCAATACTCTTACACAAATGCTTGTGTAGCTTTGGTTATAGCATATTTTGAAAATCTGAGATGACAGTGTTGTTAACAAAAAGCTAAGCTTGTGTTTCAATATATTTATTTCATTTAATTTGCGATTTTCATGAATAGGAAACGTTGCGTTATGGTAATGAGCTTGAGGCTATGATTACGCTCCCGGATACGGGATTGCTCGACGCTAGAGGTTAAACATATCAAATATATTTTGATATGAGATTCTTCCAAGTAGCCAACCTTTGCCTTGATGACAGCTTTGCACACTCTCTGCGTTCTTTCAACCAGCTTCATGAGGTAGTCACCTGGAATGCATTTCAATTAACAGGTGTGCCTTATTAAAAGTTAATTTGGCTCAAATGCATTATGAAAGAAATTACACAATCAGTTGTGTTGTGACAAGGTATGGGTGGTATACAGAAAAGCCCTATTTGGTAAAAGACCAAGTCCATATTATGGCAAGAACAGCTCAAATAAGCAAAGAGAAACAACAGTCCATAATTTCTTAAAGACATTTAGGTCAGTCAATCATGAACATTTCAAGAAGTTTTAAAGTTTCTTCAAGAGCAGTTGCAAAAATCATCCACGCTATGATGAAACTGGCTCTCATGAGGACCGCCACAGGAAAGGAAGACCCAGAGTTAACTCTGCTGCAGGGGATAAGTTCATTAGAGTTAACAGCACCTCAGATAGCAGCCCAAATAAATCCTTCAGAGTTCAAGTAAAAGACATCTCAAAATCAACTGTTCAGAGGAGACTGTGTGAATCAGGTCTTCATGGTCAAATTGCTGCAAAGAAACCACTGCTAAAGGACACCAATAATAAGAAGAGACTTGCTTGGACCAAGAAACACGAGCAACAGACATTAGACCGGTGGAAATCTGTCCTTTGTCTGATGAGTCTAAATTTGAGATTTTTGGTTCCAACTGCTGAGTCTTTGTGACACGCAGAGTAGATGAACGGATGATATCCGCATGTGTGGTTCCCACCATGAAGCATGGAGGTGGTGGTGTGATTGCTGGTGACACAGTCAGTGATTTATTTAGAATTCAAGACGCACTTAACCAGCATGGTTACCACAGCATTCTTCAGCGATACGCCATCCCATCTGGTTTGCGCTTAGTGGGACTATCATTTGTTTTTCGATTGTACAATGACCCAACCACCTCCAGGCTGTGTAAGGGTTATTTGACCAAGGAGGAGAGTGATGGAGTGCTGCATCAGATGACCTGGCCTCCACAATCATCTGACCTCAACCCAATGGAGATGGTTTGGGATGAGTTGGACGGCAGAGTGGAAAGAAAAGCAGCCAACATGAAACTGGTTGAGAGAATGCCAAGCTGTCATCAAGGCAAAGGGTGGCTACTTTGAATAATCTAAAATGAATTTGGATTTGTTTAACACTTTGTTGCTACATGATCCCATATGTATTATTTCATAGTTTAGATGTCTTCACTATTATTGTACAATGTAGAAAATAGTAAAAACAAAGAAAAACCCTTGAATGAGTAGGTGTCCACACTTTTGACTGGTACTGTTATAAATCACTGTGTGTTTAGTACCTGCTTTTGGCCAAGAAAATCTTGGTCTTTGTGAAGGAAAAAAATCCACAGGTTTATCGGTGTGTGTTGTGTGTTTGGTGTGTGTATCACACCCACACACACTGTAAATGCCTCTTCAGTTTCACTGGCTTCAAACTGTAGTTTGCTAGCACATCCACAGCACATTGTGGATGTGGATCCCCATCGACCATGACACGTGAAACCATACTGAATGTAATCATCTTGATAATTCTGTAGCTTTGCTGAATTTGAGGGTCAGCTTATCCTTGCGCTTCTTTCCCACTGGCATTAGGGTCTCTCCCACCAGCCTCTCCCACCAGCGTCATTATCAGATGGCGGTTCATCAGTTGTAGATTCACCCTCATTATTGGTTGGATTGTCTTTATTTTTGTTAATCAAATTGTGTCGGAGACTCTGAGAACAGGGTAGCTAGTTCGAAAATTTGCGCCAATTTGGGGAGGTGGTCGACGAGTTCAAAAAATATTGACTGCCCCCCACTATTAAATCAGCTTTTAAACTACGCCCATAGACGCAAAAAAGGAAAATGACTAGTTTGTGATTTTTTGTTGTGGTTGCATTTGTTAATCTCTTTACCCCACAGTTCAGGAACCACTGGTGTGTGTCATGGAAAAAGCAGGTGTTCTTAATGTTTTGTATACTCGGTAAAAATAAAACCAATACATTTCAGTATTAGCCATCATAGATAGGTAAGATTGATCTTAACCAGGGTCAGGTATCTGGTCTTAGGTGATGGTTGGATATTGGTGGCAGCTTTACCTTTCTTGACTTTGGGAACGGTGCCGTCTGGACAGCTGCAGGAAGTAGTGCTCTCGTTGCTGGTGACGACCACCTCCACACAGCCGACATGACCCTCCACCTCTGGGCTTCCACAGGCCTTGCAGCCTCTTCTCTCCACAGACTCTAATGAAGCCTGTATGGGAGCATAGTATATGTCAGAACAGTATTATATATTATTGTTAATGGGATGACCACAGGAAGGGGTGGCAGTAGGGCTGTCCCAGACAAAAACAATCTTGGTCGACCGAGTCATCTGTTCTTTCGACTAATTGATTGGTCTATATTTTGTAACATGTATTTTTCCATATATAGACACACCCCACGTTTTAATAAAATCAACTATATGCAGGCTACTGAGCTTGTCTGATCATTTTTAATCACAGTGCTTAAAGGCAAATTAGAGGGAGCCAGAGATTAATATCGCCTAATCAGAAGAAAAAAACCTGGGCCCAGATTCACAAAACCTTCTTAAAAGCAATTTCTTCTTTACTGTAGACTTAAGTTATGCAAAGTTGCTATTCCTCAAAAAGGTTCTTAGACATTCTCTTGCGCTATTTCTTATGTTTCTCCTTAAGCAAAAAGTTAAGAAATTTGATTCTTGAAAATAAACTTATTGGAAATGTTGTTAATTCCAAGATAGCTAAACCCTTTGTCTTAAATACAGGGCAGTGAGAGAAAAAGTTATTGAAGGCAATTGAACATGTTTAATTCACTCAAACTTCTGAAAGTTTCAGTATTGATTATTTTAAATCCAAGAACATGTTTTAGAACAGTAATCTCAGTAAGAAATATGCTAACATGATTGCCATTGCTAGCTACCTAAAACAGTTGCCTAGCAACAAACATCTTAACATTTATAAGATGATATTTGAGAAGTTCGTAAGAAAATCATTCAATCTTAAAATATTGTTGGGGAATTGAACTGACTATGTTATGAACTTCCTATTTTTTTTCTTCTTAACAACCGTACGTTTTTGCGCAAGAAGTGTTTTGTGAATTAGTGCCCTGTTCCCGACCTTCTGCCTTTATGCTCCAGAAGTGTCTGGTAATTCGGCGACACCAGAGGCCTTTTCCATTTGGACTGCCAATTCATTGTACCATTTCTACTGATTTGCAGGACAGTTATGTTTTTCATATGCACATTTTCGTGGAACAGTTTAATTTAACATGTACAATCAAGTCATCATATCTCACAAGTCAATGTCATGTGCAGGTAGAAAATATAAAGTATAAAAATCACATTGGCTACGCATGGCCTGTCTGTAAGGAACTTGAACATTTTTATCAACTGTAAACTTGGTCCTGCAAACTTACAACATAGTATAAAATATTCTGGGCCCTCAGTTTCCAGTGAGCTCCTGACAGACACAGCTGGAGGCTATTTGCGCAAGGGATAAGAAGTAATTAGGTAGGACTATTTTATGACGTTTCCGCCAGATTAGAGCACCACTTTCCCCCCCCCCTTTCATAATGAGTGATTATGAAAAGGAGAGAGCTGGAAAGATTTTTCAAATAGGTACGTTGAGGGACTATTGTCATTCTCAACGGATGTAAAAAGACTTTGTTTACTTGCCGTTTGAGGCAAATAAATTGTTAGTCAGTTAAGACAAATCAGAAAACACCATCAGATCCCCAGACAGGCACATTTAAAGGCTTACATTTGCACGCAGGCCAGGTTGCTTAGGCCTATTTTATGGATAATCAGGTGCGTTTCTCACAAGTGTAGCATAGGTTGTGCACTCCGCAAACAACGTGTCCACTCCAATAATGACAACGATAAGACTAATAGTAATTTTAACGTATTAACAGAAAAGACAGTAACCAAACAAACGTAAATGAGAAATGATTGGAATTAACGGTAAATGTAGGCCTACTACTGATGTGGCATCCCCGGGCCTCCGCAATGGTTTAGTCCACTCAGACAGGCGTCAAGTGCCATAACAAAAATAATACTTGACTGCTCGGACAATTAAAAAAATATATTTGTTGATTAAAAGCCTATCGATAATTTGTTTACATTTTTTTTTTAATTGTCCGAGCAGTCACATGTATTCTTCTTGTTATGGCACTTGACGCCTGTCTGAGTAGACTAAACCAAAGTAAAAAATAAAAATGAACTTTAAAAAAATTAAATATTTAACTAGGCAAGTCAGTTAAGTCAGTTTAGAACAAATTATTTACAATGACGGCCTACCACGGCCAAACCTGGACGTCGCTGGGCCAATTGTGCGCCACCCTATGGGACTCCCAATCACAGACAGATGTGATACAGCCAGGATTTGAACCAGTGACTGTAGTGGCACCAGTTGCACTGAGATGCAGTGCCTTAGACCGCTGCGCCACTTAGGAGCAAATAAATAAATAAAAATATACAAAATCGACCAGTCGACTAAATCTGTTCAGCCCCAAGTGGCAGTGTTATGGGCAGGGAGAGTTATGGACTTACAAACACTGTATGACCATTTGAAAGCCTAGTTGCTATTTAAACCTATGGATGCCAAACACTATGGATGCCAAACACTGAGTGTGTGAATAATAAAAAGGTCACAAATAGAATGCTTTAGTAATCTGGTAATAACATGGTTAGCTTGATAATGAAGAGCCTGGATAAGGTTCACCACAGAATGCGGAACAAGTATGCCAGACAAGGGCATGTGGGGACAGTTTCCTAAACAGACTCACTGGTATTTCCCTGTTGTCATACTGCCTTATAGTACTCCTGTCGTGTGTATGAGTGGAGAAAAACATTACCTCATCCAGACTCTTCTCCTTGCCGTCGGACATGTTGAAGCCACACTTGTTTTTTCGTCTGTTCTTCTTCTTCTGCCTCTTCTTCTCCTGCTTCAGCTCCTTGGCCCTCTCCTCCTCCGACAGCTCTTCACACAGCTGCTCCAGACGACTGATGCCTTGCACCTTCTCCACCGCCATCTGGGGAAATGGGTGTTAACAGGTTGTTATAGTGAAAATTTGTGAAAATATAGTGAAAATTAATTTTAAAAAAAAGGTTGAATGTTGACTCAATACACATACAGTGAGGAAAAAAGTATTTGATCCCCTGCTGATTTTGTAAATTTGCCCACTGACAAAGAAATATAATTTTAATGGTAGGTTTACTTGAACAGTGAGACAGAATAACAACAAAAAAAATCCAGAAAAACATGTCATAAATGTTATACATTTATTTGCATTTTAATAAGGGAAATAAGTATTTGACCCCCTCTTTATCAGAAAAATGTCTGTCTCCCAGGTGTCTTTTATAAAGGTAACGAGCTGAGATTAGGAGCACTCTTAAAGAGTGTTTGTTACATGTATAAAAGACACCTGTCCACAGAAGCAATCAATCAGATTCCAAACTCTCCACCATGGCCAAGACCATAGAGCTCTCCAAGGATGTCAGGGACAAGATTGTAGACATACACAAGGCTGGAATGGGCTACAAGACCATCGCCAAGCAGCTTGGCGAGAAGGTGACAACAGTTGGTGCGATTATTCACAAATGGAAGAAACACAAAATAACTGTCAATCTCTCTCTGCCTGGGACTCCATGCAAGATCTCACCTCGTGGAATTGCAATGATCATGAGAACGGTGAGGAATCAGCCCAGAACTACACGGGAGGATCTTGGCAATGATCTCAAGGCAGCTGGGACCATAGTCACCAAGAAAACAATTGGTAACACACTACTAGGACACACACTAGGACTGAAATCCTGCAGCGCCCGCAAGATCCCCCTGCTCAAGAAAGTACATATTACATGCCCGTCTGAAGTTTACCAATGAACATCTGAATGATTCAGAGGACAACTGGGTGAAAGTGTTGTGGTCAGATGAGACCAAAACGGAGCTCTTTGGCATCAACTCAACTCGCCGTGTTTGGAGGAGGAGGAATGCTGCCTATGACCCCAAGAACACCATCCCCACCGTCAAACATGGAGGTGGAAACATTATGCTTTGGGGGTGTTTTTCTGCTAAGGGGACATGACAACTTCACCGCATCAAAGGGACAATGGACAGGGCCATGTACCGTCAAATCTTGGGTGAGAACCTCCTTCCCTCAGCCAGGGCATTGAAAATGGGTCGTGGATGGGTATTTCAGCATGACAATGACCCAAAACACACGGCCAAGGCAACAAAGGAGTGGCTCAAGAAGAAGAACATTAAGGTCCTGGAGTGGCCTAGCCAGTCTCCAGACCTTAATCCCATAGAAAATCTGTGGAGGGAGCTGAAGGTTCGAGTTGCCAAACGTCAGCCTCGAAACCTTAATGACTTGGAGAAGATCTGCAAAGAGGAGTGGGACAAAATCCCTCTTGAGATGTATGCAAACCTGGTGGCCAACTACAAGAAACATCTGACCTCTGATTGCCAACAAGGGTTTTGCCACCATGTACTAAGTCATGTTTTGCAGATGGGTCAAATACTTATTTCCCTCATTAAAATGCATATCAATTTATAACATTTTTGACATGCGGTTTTCTGGATTTTATTGTTGTTATTCTGTCTCTCACTGTTCAAATAAACCTACCATTAAAATGATAGACTGATAATTTCTTTGTCATTGGGCAAACGTACAAAATCAGCATGGAATCAAATACTTTTTCCCTTACTGTAGCGCCTTCAGAAAGTATTCATACCACTTTACTTATTCAGCATTATGTTGCGTTAAACTGAATTCAAAAATAGATTAAAACACACACACAATACCCCATAATGAAAATGAACACAGCTAAAATTTCTTAATGGATTTTTTTTTATTTCCCCCCCACAATATTCACACCCTTGAATCAATACGTTAGAGTCATAGTTGGCAGCGATTACTACTGTGAGTCTATCTGGTTAAGTCTAAGAGCTTTGTACACCTGGATTGTACAATATTTGCCCATTATTATTTTCAGAATTCTTCAAGTTCTGTCAAATTGGATGTTGATGATTCCTAGACAATCATTGAAGCAGATTTAAGTCAAAACTCGGCCAGTCACAAATATTCACTGTATTCTTGGGTAAGTAATTACAGTGAAGATTTGGTATTGCGTTCTAGGTTATTGTCCTGCTGAAAGGTGAATTCATCTCCCAGTGTCTGGTGGAAAGCAGACTGAACCGGGTTTACCTCTAAGATTTTGCCTGTGCTTAGCTCCATTCCTTTTCTATCCTGAAAAACACCTCAGTCCTAAATGACTATAAGCATACCTATAACATACTACAGCCACCACTATGCTTGAAAATATGGAAAGTGGGACTCGGTAATGTGTAGTATTGGATTTGCCCCAAACATAACACTTTGCATTCAGGACAAAAGGTTTGTTGCTTTGTCACATTTTTGCAGTATTAGTGTCTTGTTGAAAACAGGATGTATGTTTTGGAATATTATTATGATTTATTTTTACTTTATTCTGTACAGGCTTACTTTTACACTCTGTAAATGAATTAGTATTGTGGAGTAACTAAACTCAGCAAAAAAAGAAACGTCCTCACTGTCAACTGTGTTTATTTTCAGCAATCTTCACGTGTAAATATTTGTATGAACACAAGATTCAACAACTGAGACAAACTGTACAAGCTCCACAGACATGTGACTAACAGAAATTGAATAATGCGTCCCTGAGATGTTCAGTGAGATGTTACCCCACTCTTCTACCAACACACCTGCAAGTTCCCAGACATTTCTGTGGGGAATGAACCTAGCCCTCACCCTCCAATCCAACAGGTCCCAGACGTGCTCAATGCGATTGAGATCTGGGTTCTTCGCTGGCCATGCAAGTTCACTGAACACTGACATTCCTGTCTTGCAGGAAATCACACACAGAACGGGCAGTATGGGTCATGTCAGGATGAACCAGCAGGAACGGTACCACATGAGGGAGGTCTTCCCTGTAACGCACAACGTTGAGATTGCCTGCAATGACAACAAGCTCAGTTCGATGATGCTGTGACACACCACCCCAGATCATGACGGACCCTCCACCTCCAAATCGATCCCGCTCCAGAGTACAGGCCTCGGTGTAACGCTCATTCCTTCTACGATAAACGCAAATCCGACCATCACCCCTGGGGAGACGAAACCGCGACTCATCAGTGAAGAGCACTTTTTGCCAGTCCTGTCTGGTCCAGCGAATGTGGGTTTGTGCCCATAGGCGACGTTGTTGCCGGTGATGTCTGGTGAGGACCTGCCTTTACAAGCCCTCCGCCCAGCCTCTCTCAGCCTATTGCGGACAGCCTGAGCACTGATGGAAGGATTGTGTGTTCCTGGTGTAACTCGGGCAGTTGTTGTTGCCATCCTGTACCTGTCCCACAGGTGTGATGTTCGGATGTACCGATCCTGTGCAGGTGTTACACGTGGTCTGCCACTGCGAGGACGATCAGCTGTCTGTCCTGTCTCCCTGTAGTGCTGTCTTAGGCGTCTCACAGTACGGACATTGCAATTTATTGCCCTGGCCACATCTGCAGTCCTCATGCATCCTTGCAGCATGCCTAAGGCACGTTCACGCAGATGAGCAGGGACCCTGGGCATCTTTATTTTGGTGTTTTTCCAGAGTCTGTAGAAAGGCCTCTTTAGTTAGTGTCCTAAGTTTTCATAACTGTGACCTTAATTGCCTACCGTCTGTAAGCTGTTAGTGTCTTAACGACCATTCCACAGCTGCATTTTCATAAATTGTTTATGGTTCATTGAACAAGCATGGGAAACAGTGTTTAAACCCTTACAATGAAGATCTGTGAAGTTATTTGGATTTTTACAAATTATCTTTGAAAGACAGGGTCCTGAAAAAGGGGATGTTACTTTTTTTGCTGAGTTTACAATGTTGAGCCATCCTCATTTCTCCTATCACAGCCATTAAATTCTAACTGGTTTTAAAAATCACCATTGGCCTCAGATAATCTTTACCATCGTGTCACCGAGTTGTTGTAATTCTGCAGCATATGTACATTATCCCAGGGTTGTTGGCAGTCACAATGTAAGTAACCTTATTTATGTCCCTCTAACTCCCTTGGGTGCCTCTGTCGATCATGCCTGGGAGGAATTCTCACTATCAGTATAAGCAATTTGGCAGTACGCCCAGAAAATTGTTTTGAGAACCGAAAAGGGTGTCTCAGTTTCAAGGTCTCAGCTTGGAGAGAAGAAGCCTCGTGAGGTATTGGCCTGTCACATGCATGAACCAAACGTTAATGATGAATTAAAAAGCTAAATCATGTAAATATAATCTAATCTGTCAGGAGCTCTGCTGCTTACACAGACGTGAATTACTTGGTGCATTAAGTTTGTTGGAACCTCTCCAGCATGCTGATAATAAAGAATGACTCATTTAAGATTGACTTCTGGTGTCCCTGGTGGTCATTTCCATGACAAAAAGGCAAACTCCACTCCATCATTCATTGAATCAGATGGCTCATTCATCACAAAGCCCACTGATATTGCAAACTACTTCACTGATTTTTTCATTGGCAAGATAAGCAAACTTAGGGATGACATGCCAGCAACAAACAGTGACACTACATATCCAAGTCTATCTGACCAAATTATAAAAGAAGCATTGTACTTTTGAATTTCGTAAAGTAAGTGTGGAAGAGGTGAAGAAATGATTGTGGTCTATCAACAATGACAAGCCACAAGGGTCTGACAATCTAGATAGAAAATTACTGATGTTAATAGCAGATGATATTGCCACATCTTCAATTTAAGCCTGCTAGAAAGTGTGTGCCCTCAGGCCTGGAGGGAAGCTAAAGTCATTCCTCTACCCAAGAATAGTAAAGCCCACTTTACTGGCTCAAATAGCCGACCAATCAGCCTGATACCAACCCATAGTAAACTTCTGGAAAAAAATTGTTGGACCAGATACAATGCTATTTCACAGAAAACAAATTGACAGACTTTCAGCATGCTTATAGGGAAGGACATTCAACATGCACAGCACTTACACAAATGGCTTAGATTGGCTGAGAGAAATAGATGATTGTGGGGGCTGTCTTGTTAGACTTCAGTGCGGCTTTCGACATTATCGATCAGTCCGTTATGGCTTTACACCCCTTGCTATATTGTGGATAAAGAGTTTACTGTCTAACAGAACAGAGGATGTTCTTTTATGAAACCCTCTCCAACATAATCTAGGTAGAAGCAGGAATTTCACAGGGCAGCTGTCTAGGCCCCTTACTTTTTTCAATCTTTATTAATGACATGGCTGAGTAAAGCCAGCATATATACACATATATGTAGGTGAATGACAACACTTCAGATACAACAGCGAGTGAAATTACTGCAACATTTAATAAAGAGCTGCAGTCAGTTTCAGAATGGGTGGCACGGAATAAATCTGTCCTGATAAATAAAAAAAAATGGGGGGGGGGGTTACAAATCCTTCACTAAACCACAACTAAGTCTGGTAATGAATAATGTGGAAATTGAGCAAGTTGAGGTGACTAAACTGCTTAGAGTAACCCTGGATTGTACTGAACTGTCATGGTCAAAACATGTTGCTGCAACAGTAGCTAAGATGGGGAGAAGTCTGTCCATAATTGTTGGACTAGTAACCGGAAGGTTGCGAGTTCAAACCCCCGAGCTGACAAGGTACAAATCTGTCGTTCTGCCCCTGAACAGGCAGTTAACCCACTGTTCCCAGGCCGTCATTGAAAATAAGAATTTGTTCTTAACTGACTTGCCTGGTTAAATAAAGGTAAAATAAAAAATAAAAAAATAATGAAGTGCTACTCTGCCTTAACATTATCAACAAGACAGGTCCTACAGGCCCTAGTTTTGTTGCACCTGGACTACTTTTCAGTCGTGTAGTCAGGTGCCACAAAGATGGAGTTAGGAAAATAACAATTGGCTCAGAACAGGGCAGCACGGCTGGCCCTTAAATGTACATGGAGAGCCAACATTAATATGCATGTCAATCTCTCATGTCTCAAATTAGAGGACAGATTGACTTCATCAATACTTGTTTTTGTAAGTATTGACATGTTGAAGGCAGTAGCTGTCTGTTTAAACTACTATCACACAACTCGGACACCCACGCATATCCCCCAGTCCAGAGCAGACTTTGAGAGGCACACATTACTACATAGAGCAATGACTACATGGAACTCTATATTCCACATTAGGTCACTGATACAAGCAGTAGAATCAGATTTTTTTTTGACTGATAAAAATACACCTTATGGAACAGCGGGACCTGTGAAGAGATATACACAACACATGCACTCTACACACATGGATTTTGTATTGTAGATATGTGGTAGTAGAGTAGCCTGAGGGCACACACTTCATGTTGTGAAAAGTTATGAAATGTAATATTTATTGTATAGAACTGCCTTAATGTTTCTGGACCCCAGGAAGAGAAGCTGCTAATGGGGATCCTTAAAAAATACATCACTTCCATCAACAAATGTCTGATACATGTCACTTCAACTTGTTATAATGTCATGCAGCTGGCAGTGTATAACAAACCTCAGCTCGTTTGTTGGTGTTCTTTTTAGTATGTTATTGGGTGGAAAAAATATATAATTTGATCATAAAAAACTAAAATAAATAAACAAACCTCAAAGCTTTTGCGTAGAGCGTCAATGCCAAGGTAGAAGAGCATCTGCCAGGTTTGCTCCTCTGCCCTCAGCTTCAGCCAGATTCTGTGCAGCCGCTCGTACAGGTGGATGCCCAGGCAGGTCAGCACTTCCTCTTGAGCAATGTCAATGGTCTTAGCGTGCCGCTCTCTACGTCTAAGAACAGATCTTCATTGTAAAGGGTTTAAACACTGTTTCCCATGCTTGTTCAATGAACCATAAACAATTAATGAACATGCAGCAGTGGAACGGTCATTAAAACCTCTGGGATATGGTCAAGTTTCCTGAATTTCCACCTAACTGACATGCCCAAAGTAAACTGCCTGTTACTCAGGCCCAGAAGCCAGGATATGCATATAACTGGTAGCATTGGACAGAAAACACTTTGAAGTTTCTAAAACTGTTCAAATAAATGTCTGAGACTAACAGAATTGATATGGCAGGCGAAAATCCAAATCGGATTTGTTTTTGAGCTCCCAGGCTCTTATAATGGGAACCTATTGTTTCTATGTAAATCCATCTCCCAGATAGCAATTCCTATTGGCTTCCACAAGATGTCAGTCTCTATTCAAAGTTTCAGGCTCGTTTTTTGAAAAACGAACAAGTATTTGGAGTTTTGGTGAGAAGAACAGATCAGTCTTTCTGTGCGTGAGGGAGAGGGCGCCCGCATACTAATTTTCCTTTCCTATTGAACATACTACTTTCCGTATGAAATATTACAGCTCATTTACATTTGAGTACCTGAGAATTAAATAGGAACGTTGTTTGACTTATTTGGACGAAGTCTAGCGATAGCTTTTTGGACTCCTTGGATTACTGAAATCGATGGCACCAATTAAACTGACTTTTTGGGATATAAAGAAGGATTTTATCTAACAAAACGACCAGTCATGTTGTAGCTGGGACCCTTGTGATTGCAAACAGAGGAAGACCTTCAAAAAAGTAAGTGATTTATTTAAAATTGCTATTTGTGATTTTATGAAGCCTGTGCTGGTTGAAAAATATGTTGTGGGGTGCCGTCCTCAGACAATGGTATGCTTTCGCCGTAAAGCCTTTTTAAAATCAGACAACGCAGTTAGACTAACAATAATTTAAGCTTTTACATGATATAAGATACTGTATGTTCATGAATGTTTAATACTACGATTTTTTATTTGAATTGCGCGCCCTCCAATTTCACCGGATGTTGTTGACTGGTGTCCCGCTATCCCTATTAGGAAACTAACAGCTTACAGACGGTAGGCAATTAAGGTCACAGTTATGAAAACTTAGGAAACTAAAGAGGCCTTTCTACGGACTCTGAAAAACACCAAAAGAAAGATGCCAAGGGACCCTGCTCCTCTGTGTGAACGTGCCTTAGGCATGCTGCAAGGAGGCATGAGGACTGCAGATGTGCTGTGAGACGCCTAAGACAGAGCTACAGGGAGACAGGACGGAGAGCTGATCGTCCTCGCAGTGGCAGACCACGTGTAACACCTGCACAGGATCGGTACACACCCGAACATCACACCTGCGGGACAGGTACAGGATGGCAACAACTGCACGAGTCACACCAGGAACGCACAATCCCTCCATCGGTGGAACGCACAATCCCTCCATCAAACTGTCCGCAATAAGCTGAGAGAGGCTGGACTGAGGGCTTGTAGGCCTGTTGTAAAAGGCAGGTCCTCACCAGACATCACCGGCAACGTCGTTGCCTACGGACACAAACCCACCGTTGCTGGACCAGACAAGTGCTCTTCACTGATGAGTTGCGGTTTCGTCTCACCAGGGGTGATGGTCGTATTCGCGTTTATCGCAGAAGGAATGAGCGTTACACCGGGGCCTGTACTCTGGAGTGGGATCGATTTGAAGGTGGAGGGTCCGTCATGGTCTGGGGCAGTGTGTCACAGCATCATCGGACTGAGCTTGTTGTCATTGAAGGCAATCTCCACACTGTGCGTTACAGGGAAGACATCCTCTTCCCTCATGTGGTACCCTTCCTGCAGGCTCATCCTGACAATGCCACCTGCCATACTGCTCGTTCTGTGCATGATTTCCTGCAAGACAGGAATGTCAGTGTTCTGCCATGGCCAGTGAAGAGCCCGGATCTCAATCCCATTGAGCATGTCTGGGACCTGTTGGATCGGAGGGTGAGGGCTAGGGCCATTCCCCCCCAGAAATGTCCGGGAACTTACAGCTTCGTTGGTGGAAGAATGGGGTAACATCTCACAGCAAGAACTGGCAAATCTGGTGCAGTCCATGAGGAGGAGATGCACTGCAGTACTTAATGCAGCTGGTGGCCACACCAGATACTGACGGTTACTTTTGATTTTAACCCCATCCCCCTTTGTTCAGGGACACATTATTCAATTTCTGTTAGTCACATGTCTGTGGAATTTGTTCAGTTTATGTCTCAGTTGTTGAATCTTATGTTCATACAGATATTTGCACGTTAAGTCTGCAGAAAATAAAACGCAGATGACAGTGAGAGGACGTTTCTTTTTTTGCTGAGTTTATATGGTCTTTAACAAGCAAACAAAAAGGTAATGGAAAAACTACAACTAAGCTAGTATATCAGAAGGATACGGGCATATTTTATCATACTTTACTACATGTTTATAGAACATAAGAAAAAGTAGCAGTTTACATACTCATAACCTCCGGTGAACTCGGGCTCGGCCCGGCCCAGGAGGTGGGCGATGAAGTCCGTCTCGCAGCAGACATGGACGTGGCGCTCGTGGGGGCAGCAGCGGATACCCTCGTACAAGGCAGCGCAGTAGCCCTTCTCTTTAGTGCAGTCCAGCTCCCCTACCAAGATGTTGTATGCTCTCAATACCTTGTTCTTGCAGTCAGTACAGAACCTGAAAGGAAGAGGGAAGGAACAAAAGGAAAACACAGTAGTAGTAGTAAAATATATTTTCACAGTCTAAGTTACATTAAGGTGTTATTACATAAGTAACATTACTCTAACTAACCTGTGTTTGCGCAAGTATGTTTCCAGGGTTTCCAGGAGGCAGGCACCGTCAATCAGAACGACCTCATCCCTGCACTCCTGAGACATGAGCTCCCACACCTCCATCCAGCTTCCCCTGTGAGCAGCAAACCACCCATAACTACTTCAGACTGGCGCTAACTAGCTAGCATTCAGAAATGTCACTTAGCTTGTTCTTTAAGAGTTTGTTTGCTTTGCTACATACCTGCTGGGGGACTGAAAAGGGCCAAAGTGAAAAGCGACGTTACATCTGCGGTCTCTCTTGGCTCCTCCATCTTTGTCTTTCTCTAAACCTAGCCCTTTGTCTACGCTCCCTTCTCCTCTAAAGATTCATAGAGACATCTCAAAGACACTTCAATACATCACAAAATACTCTTACTACAGCTTCAAATTGCCTAGTCTGACCAATAGGTGGACATACAGCTTACATTTAAATGTACCAGAAATGAGAGAACAGGCTTCACAACTTATTCCTCTAGAATTGTATCGTCATAAACAATATTGCAATTAAGTCCAATACAGCAGTTACAGTGCATTCAGAAAGTATTCAGACCCCTTCAGTTTCTTTGCTAATGTATATAAAAACTGAAATATCACATTTACACAAGTATTCAGACCCTTTACTCAGTACTTTGTTGAAGCACCTTTGGTAACGATTACAGCCTCTCGTCTTCTTGGGTTGAAGTCCGGCCACTCAAGGACATTCAGAGACTTGTCCCGAAGCCAATCCTGCATTGTCTTGGCTGTGTGCTTAAGGTCGTTGTCCTGTTGGAAGGTGAACCTTCGCCCCCAGTCTGAGCTCTCTGGAGCAGGTTTTCATCAAGGATCTCTATGTAATTGACTCAGTTCATCTTTGCCTCGATCCTGACTAGGTTCCCAGTCCCTCCCGCTGAAAAACATCCCCACAGCATGATGCTGCCACCACCATGCTTCACCGTAGGGATGGTACCAGGTTTCCTATTGATGTGGCGCATGGCATACAGGCCAAAGAGTTCAATCTTGGTTTCGTCAGACCAGCAAATCTTGTTTCTCATGGTCAGAGTCCTTTAGGTGCCTTTTGGCAAACTCAAAGCAGGCTGTTATGTGCCTTTTACTGAGGAGTGCCTTCCGTCTAGCCACTCAACCATAAAGGCCTGATGGTAGGAACTTCCAGCACTCCACAGAGAAACTCTGGAGCTCTGCCAAAGTGACCACCAAGTTCTTGGTGCCCTGACCAAGGCCCCTTGTTGCTCAGTTTGACCAGGCAGTCAGCTCTAGGAAGAGGCTTGGTGGTTCCATATTTCCTCCATTTAAGAATGAAGGCCACTGTGTCCTTGGGGACATTCAATGCTGTAGAAATGTTTTGTTACCCGTCCCCAGATGTGCCTCTACACAGTCCTGTCTCGGAGCTCTACGGACAATTCCTTCGACCCCATTTCTTGTTTTTTGCTCTGACATGTACTGTCAACTGTGGGACCTTATATAGACAGGTGTGTGTGCGCCTTTCCAAATCATGTCCAATCAATTGTGTTTACCACAGGTGGACTCCAATCAAGTTGCAGAAACATCTCAAGGATGATCAATGGAAACAGGATGCATCAGAGCTAATTTTCGAGTCTGATAGCAAAGGGTTTGAATACTTATGTAAATAAGTTGTTCATTTTCTAATACATTTTAAAATATATATATATATATATATATATATATATATATATATATATATATATATATATTTTTTTTTTTTTTTTTTCACATCAATATTGTGTGTAGATTGATGAAGACTTTTATTTATTTAATCCATTTTAGAATAAGTCTGTAACCTAACAAAATGTGGAAAAAGTGAAGGGGTCTGAATAATTTCCAAATGCACTGTAGATAGATGATAAATAGTGCCAGTTAATGTGACTCACCCCAGTGGCTTAGGTTTGTGTGTGTCTAAGGAGTGCAACTGGCAGCGTTTATTATTTTTGCTTTTTGGAATGGCGTCGATCATGTCATTCAACTTTGACCTACAAAAAAATACAAAAAAAAAAACATTTATTTCTGGCACATTTACTAATACTGTAGTAGTTGTAAGAATATTTTGAAGATAACTACACAATGCAGAGAACTAAAAGTCAATAGAATATTAATGATGAATGGAAAGTGGTTTCTGTAACAGGGGATTAATTATCAATGGGTTAGAGACATGGGAGGAATTTGTCTATACAGTGGGGAGAACAAGTATTTGATACACTGCCGATTTTACAGGTTTTCCTACTAAAACAAAAATCCAGAAAATCACATTGTATGATTTTTAAGTAATTAATTTGCATTTTATTGCTTGACATAAGTATTTGATCACCTACCAACCAGTAAGAATCCCGGCTCTCACAGTTTTTCTTTAAGAAGCCCTACTGTTCTCCACTCATTACCTGTATAAAAGACACCTGTCCACACACTCAAACAGACTCCAACCTCTCCACAATGGCCAAGACCAGACAGTTGTGTAAGGGCATCAGGGATCAAATTGTAGACCTGCACAATAGGCAAGCAGCTTGGTGAGAAGTCAACAACTGTTGGCGCAATGATTAGAAAATGGAAGAAGTTCAAGATGACGGTCAATCACCCTCAGTCTGGGGCTACATGCAAGATCTCACCTCGTGGGGCATCAATGATCATGAGGAAGGTGAGGGATCAGCCCAGAACTACACGGCAGGACCTGGTCAATGACCCGAAGAGAGCTGGGACCACAGTCTCAAAGAAAACCATTAGTAACACACTACGCCGTCATGGATTAAAATCCTGCAGCGCACGCCAGGTCCCCCTGCTCAAGCCAGCGCATGTCCAGGCCCGTCTGAAGTTTGCCAATGACCATCTGGATGATCCAGATGAGGAATGGGAGAAGGTCATGTGGTCTGATGACAAAAAAATAGAGCTTTTTGGTCTAAACTCCACTCGCCGTGTTTGGAGGAAGAAGAAGGATGAGTACAACCCCAAGAACACCATCCCAACCGTGAAGCATGGAGGTGGAAACATCATTCTTTGGGGGATGCTTTTCTGCAAAGGGGACAGGACGACTGCACCGTATTGAGGGGAGGATGGATGGGGCCATGGATCGCGAGATCTTGGCCAACAACCTCCTTCCCTCAGTAAGAGCATTGAAGAGGGGTCGTGGCTGGGTCTTCCAGTATGACAACGACCCGAAACACACAGCCAGGGCAACTAAGGAGTGGCTCCGTAAGAAGCATCTCAAGGTCCTGGAGTGGCCTAGCCAGTCTCTAGACCTGAACCCAATAGAAAATCTTTGGAGGGAGCTGAAAGTCCGTATTGCCCAGCGACAGCCCCAAAACCTGAAGGATCTGGAGAAGGTCTGTATGGAGGAGTGGGCCAAAATCCCTGCTGCAGTGTGTGCAAACCTGGTCAAGAACTACAGGAAACGTATAATCTCTGTAATTGCAAACAAAGGTTTCTGTACCAAATAAAGTTCTGCTTTTCTGATGTATCAAGTACAATAAAATGCAAATTAATTACTTAAAAATCATACTGTGATTTTCTGTATTTTTGTTTTAGATTCCGTCTCTCACAGTTAAAGTGTACCTATGATAAAAAAATTGACCTCTACATGCTTTGTAAGTAGGAAAACTTGCAAAATCGGCAGTGTATCAAATACTTGTTCTCCCCACTGTACTTTGAGTCTGAAATAGGATACTTGTTATTTGGCCATTGGTCCAGTTTTAATTTAAGGAATTCTAATTGGTCAACCACATACTAGGGCTGGATTATAAAACTACATCCTGTCCCTTTGTTCTGTGGAGAGAATCACTGAGGACAAGGGAGAATGAACATCTACCTCTCAGCATAACGTCTATGATTTGTCTTCTTTGAATAAACCTATTCTCCCCCCCCAATTTGCTTTGGGGTCTGTGTTATTGAAGAGTAACAACTGCTAACACGGTGTCGTGACCAACAAGAAAAGAAAAACTCAACTGTGTTGATCCAGGGAAAAGAAATAGGGCTGAGCGCAACCCACGCGATTCAAATCTTAATCTTCTGATTGACTGCTAACAGATTGTTGAGTGAGTCTAGAGCAATATCATTTAAAAAGAACCAAAATCAGTGCATGCAATGAATGATACCCATCTGTTATGTATTAGGTTCGAGTCCTTTGTTTGCTCTGTTACGGGTTTGTTATCTCTCTATTATAGGGGTTCAATTCCATTTTGGGAAACCTTGTTGCATAGGAGTTGCTCATTTTTACACGTGTGGGTAATGTAAGCCTTGAACAAGCTTTTGAAGATAACAGGTTTTATGGGTAAGAAGGCCCTACAGAGACAATATGTGTTCTATAGAAAGGCGGTTTTAGTCCTCAAGGTTTTTTCATTTCAAATATAGATATATTATACAACTTTTGAAGTTAATGGCATTACATTAAGTGAGAAAACCACTCTGGAAAAGGGCTGAACAGCTCCTCCGGATGTAAACATGATAAATATTTTAAAATCACTGTCTAGTGATATGAAGAACCATTTCAAAGCAGAGAAGTGTAGGCAAGAGATAAATAAATATTCTGTCATTGTTGACAAAGATGGAATCTGTCTGATGGACAAAAAACTTGGATGAAAAAATACAGAGAATGTCTAACTCGATGACAAAAACAAGATGGTCTTTATCTGTATTAAAAGAAGTAAGGAAGAGGGATGAGAAATTCGGACATTGCAGAAAGATAAAGATAGTTTGAGAGCTCTTAGTGAACTGACAAAAACCTTTAAAAGGACAAATTCAACAACTACAGGAAAGGGTTGTAAAAACAGACTTGGCCCCAACATGTGGACCCTTTGTTCCCTCCATCTATCCTCACACTGAGTTGCGCAAGGCAGATAAGGTTTCAACCATCTGGTCAGCACTACCTGGCTTTGAGTCAACAGATACTGACAGCGGTGATGAACGATGTCTTAGGCCAACCAGAACACAGGCTGCAAAAAGGTAGTAAAGACAAACCTCCAGTGACAGTAATCACATAAATCATCTCCAAAACAGTTGGATGAATGGTCAAAAACTTTGAAACATCCACAAGACGTGGGTATGAAGACATGGGACCATTTGAAGCGTTATAAGAAACTCTACAATCAACATCCTTATGATGGGTTACAGTTACTAGCCTTTGTTTTGAACAACCGTGAACATGGTGTACTTGAAGAAAAGGTTTATAGAGCTGTGGGTGGTGAAGAGCAAGATGTGGCCGATGGATGGAGAGCCATACATGTTTTCCTTAAGGGCCTTACCAATGCAACCACCAACTGGGGAGAGAGAACCAAACGTGTTCAAAAACCAAAAATAACCATTTGTTGAATATGAAGAAAGGTTTAGAGCAGAAGTGGTTAGACGTGGGTGACCCGACATAGAAGAAGCACTCAATTCCTCTAAAAATGGGGCAAATCACTCATCAGCTGATGCAATCCAAACATGATGATTTGCGAAATCACACATGATGATTTACAACTACGGACTGAGAGAGAAAATTACGGCGACATCGTCGACAGGCTGTCAGGTTGAAACCAAAAACTACACTCATTCAGCAGAAGAGAAACCTGGTGTGTCATTATTGTGGGATTTCTGGTCACTGGCAACAAGACGGTCGGAACAGAAAACGTGTTCTTATGAGGAATGACCAGGGAAAGCAGGGTCCATCTCAGGGAAACAGGAGTAAAACAGTGAGAGAGGCAGGTCCTCACCAGACATCACCAGCAACAACGTCGCCTATGGGCACAAACCCACCGTCGCTGGACCGGACAAGACTGGCAAAAAGTGCTCTTCACCGACAAGTTGTGTTTCTTTTCTCACCATGGGTGATGGTCGGATTCACGTTTATCGTCGAAGGAATGAGCGTTACACCGAGGACTGTACTCTGGAGCGGGATCGATTTGGAGGTGGAGGGTCCGTCATGGTCTGGGGTGGTGTGTCACAGCATCATCGGACTCAGCCTCTTTGTTCAGGGACACATTATTCCATTTCTGTTAGTCTGTGGAACATGTTCAGTTTATGTCTCAGTTGTTGAATCTTATGTTCATACAAATATTTACACGTTAAGTTTGCTGAAAATAAACACAGTTGACAGTGAGGACATGGCTTTTTTTTGCTGAGTGTATATGTCCAGATATGAAACAGACAACCATTATCAATTCATATTGGTCCAATGAAGATTGATGCAAGGGTGTGGATAGGCTCATTTGAACAACCTATTTTAGGCCTTGATGTTATTATGCAATTTGACCCTACACTGAACATTTCTGAAGGGAAGGTGACGGGGCAGGGCTCTACAGTTCAGAACCGTCCTATTTGGACTACAAATAAACATGTGGAACTTTGGATATGGAACCAGTGTGGTTGACAGGTGTTGGCCCGCATTGCACAAAACGATATCCAAATGAGCAAGAAAACTACAGATGCTACTATAGTAGTGAATGTAGATTCTGCAGAACAGTGGTTTATACTCTTGACAATCAATCGAGCTGCACAGGTCACAGCTGCTCATTGGAACAAATGGTTGACGGTGTTGGAGGCTCCGCACATGATACAACGTGGCACACCATGTAATCCAGCGACTCTGATGCTTCCTCCAGATACATTACTTGAACACGACTGCTGCGAGTTGGTTTTGGATCAGCTCTCTGATGGGTTTATTAAGAGTCATCCATGGGAAAAGCCTGAGTTTATCTTACACACAGATGGTTCAAGCATTGTGGAGGGGGGTGTGAGGAAGGCAGGCTGGGCAGTTACTACAACGGACAATGTGATAGTGACAGGCACATTACCAGTAGGAGCATCAGCACAGGTGGTGGAATTGTAGGCTTTGACAGAAACATGCAAACAGGCTGAAGGAAAACTAATATCTACACAGACTCAAGGTATGCTTCTGGTGTTTTCCATATTTAAAAAAAATCATGACATCACTGGGAGCTCCTGCGAAGAATGGACCACAGGTGATGGCTCTACTGAATGCTCTCCAGTTACCGGTAACAGTTACAATTTTGAAAATGAAAGCACACGGGAAAAATCGATGATTTGTCCTCTTTGATTAAACCTATTCTCCCCAATTTGCTTTGGGGTCTGTGTTATTGAAGAGGAACATCAACTGCTAACACAGTGTTGCACAGTATACTGAAACTTCTGTACTTTCTTTCAATACCAGAATCTGATAAATGGTTCGGTACTCAAAATGTATCGGCTACTGATCGAGAGTCTGTCTGTCAGAGCAGCCTATGTCCCCTTATAGCGCGAGAGCACCGTGCCTGCTCCATTTACTCATTGTTAGCTCTAGCCTGTCCTGAGGAACCATTTCACTCACTAGGAGTCTGGGCTGTATCACAATTTATGCTGCAAAGTTAACACACTTGAATAATGCAAAACACCTCAAGTCTCCCCAATCATGCCTCAAACTGGGTGTTTGTGAATGACGTCATGGTTCTTAAAAGAGACAGCAAACACTTATCAAAGAAGAGATTGCGTTTTACATGCAAATTGTGACCAGAACACAAAAAATAAATCCCAAATGCAAGGGAAACAGACGGTTTTCATCTGTAGCCCCTTGAAATCAGCCAAAACAAGCACACACACACACACCTATCGAATATGCATTCACCTGTATTATAAATAGGCCTTGGCTACATCGTGATTTACCCAGTTCATCGATAGACCAGAGATTTACAGAGCAAAGTATTCAGACCCCTTCACTTTTTCCACATTTTGTTACGTTACAGCCATATTCTAAAATTGATTAAATTGTTTTTGTCCATCAATCTTTTCACAATACCTCAAAATGACAAAGCAAATACTTTCTATAAATATTTTGCTAATTTATTAAAAATAACATTATCACATTTACTTTAGTATTCAGACCCTTTACTCAGTACTTTGTTGAAGTACCTTTGGCAACGATTAAAGCATTGAGTATTCTTGGGTATGACACAACAAGCTTGTCATACCTGTATTTGGGGAGTTTCCCATTCTTCTCTGCAGATCCTTTCAAGCTCTGTCAGGTTGGATGGGGAGCGTCGCTGCACAGCTATTTTCAGGGCTCTCCAGAGATGTTCGATCGGGTTCAGGTCCAGGCTCTGGCTGGGCCACTCAAGGACATTCAGAGACTTGTCCTGAAGCCACTACTACGTTGTCTTGGCTGTGTGTATAGGGTCGTTGTCCTGTTCGAATGTGAACCTTCACCCCAGTCTGAGGTCCTCATAGCAAAGGGTCTGAATACTTATGTAAATAAGGTTTGTCTTTTATTTGTAATTCATTAGCATACATTTCTAAAAACCTGTTTTCGCTTTGTCAAAAATGTATATAAGCCATTTTAGAATAAGGTTGTAACTAATAAAATGTGGAAGAAGTGAAGGTATCTGAACACTTTCCAAATGCACTTCAAGTCTCTAGTCTGATAAACTGGGTAAATCAAGATGTAGCCAAGGCCTATGTAGTAAGAGCTTTTTCTTTTTACCAAAGTCAAATTGATTCTATGTTAAAATTGAATCATGAGTGCATACATTCAAAATTAAAATAAAAAATAAAATGTAATGATATTGAACTCAAAAGATCTGTCTGGATCAAGTGTCATTCTGTAACTTTGGTTAATACGCCTTATTTTTTTCCCCTTGGTATAATTTTGGCATGTAGTTTCGTGATGGTATAAAGTATTGTGATGCTAAACCTGGTATCAAACAAAAAATTCTGCTATCGTGACAATACTAACTAATAGCTTACCATAAAAACATAAGTGGTCAGATTTGATCAGTACTTATTATATAAGTTAAACAAAAAAACATTCCAACACAAAAATACAGATGATTCTTACTGGGCCTCGAGAAATGGGAAGTCATATTTTTGCTGTCCATCAAGGGGACAGTTTACCGATTCGTTCTAAGGCAAATTGGCCAATAAAATACAGATAAAAGATGGACCACAGCAATAGTATGAGTCCGTCTTATGACCGGTCAATAAAGTATTAATAAAAAGTTACACAAGATTCAGTCTGACATGCCAATAAAGTATGAATAGAGAGATAAGACTACGGGTCTCACCCACCCGTGGACGTAGAAGAGGGTGTAGAGCTTCTTTGCGTTGACCACGCAGGCCTTGGTGACAGAGAGCACGCCGATGGGCTTCACAGTGAGGGGCTCCAGAGCCGAGTTCCCAGACTCCACCAGCTGGGAGAAGAGGCGCTCCACACTCCGCCTGCAGCCCACGCACGGCACCAGCTGGGACAGGGCGCTGAACATCTCCCTGGACGACACAATCATGGCGTTGTTCAGGTCCTGCTGCTTCAGCATGCTGTGATGCTGAGGGGGGGGGGAGGCAGGTACACACACACACACACACACACACACACACACACACACACACACACACACACACACACACACACACACACACACACCTTGACTTAGTACAGTGTTTGTAGCACAATGTTGAAGAAATAAAGGCATGATCCTTGAGCAAAGTATGACAACCAGTCTTAAGGTCAATATCATCAAGCCATGTTTGAAAGGCACACACTAGGGATGCAAATTTGGGTCAATTTTGCTGCTGAATAACCGACCCTCATTAACATGTCAAACGTTTAAGCGGTTATAATCCAACCCCAGAAATAAAAATCATGAAACTCCTGTCAACTCAGTGAAAGCCTATGTTCTATCAGTGGGTAAAATAACTTAACTTCTCTAAGTGTTCAATCTGAAATCAGGAAACCGTGTAGGAACGCGTCACAGCTACATGGTTCTCGTCACTGGGCCTCGACATTATACATTTTGAAGCGGAGCCATTTGCTCTTGCACTGCTACACAATACAGTCATATCTGACTCAGATCCTAACATGGTGTCAGAAGTGCTTCAAACTCATTAAGTATAAGGAGAGATATGTCACAGAAAATAATGTTCCTTGAGTTTAGAGTGATGAAAAGTAGCTAACTACTCGCATGTCTCCACATTGAGCAGAGCAACCCAAGCGGAGCCGTTGCTATGGTTACTCACAGAGCAACCATGAGCAGAGAACATGCAGAGTGAGCTGCACACAGAGAGCGAGTGACAGACAGAGGAGCCACTAATAGATTTACTAACAGAGGAAGTTATTTCTGATTTCGGGAAGGTCCTTAAATTTGTCAGAAACAAATCCGCCAATAGATCAGCAGTAGGCAGCCCTGGTCCTGGAGCAGGCCTCACATTTCCCATCAGCATCGACCACCGTCGACACCTAAAACACCGACACCTAAAACAAATCCATGCCAAAGTGGACGTTGTGCCGTTGGGCTGAATATAATATTTTAAATAATTGTTATTATAATTCCCTTCTCCCTCACAGAGCGCAGGATTTTCCCGAATGCTGGAAGTGGGGCCCCCTGAGTGAAAAAGTTTGGGAACCCCTGGTGTAGAGCATCCGTGTGCCGTCTAAACCCCCAAAATATATTTGCAATAACCAAAAACATTATTTTCAGCTGTTTGATGCTGGAGTACAAAACCGACAGTGGAAAGACGCAAAATGACTTAAGAACTGGAAGCATAGAAGTAGTGCACATAGAACAGATCTACCGCTTCATATGCTTGCTTTCAGGTAAAATTATAGATCAATAACTAGCATTTCTATGCGAATTTGGTCAGGTCGCCCAAAAAGTTACATATTGCCACAATTATAATTAGGATTGTGTCTTTGGCTGCTGGACAATGAAAGAAAGTTGAGAACATGAGTGAAATATTGGTTTTAAATGGCATATGAGGAAGGGTTCATAAAAGAATCCCCTTAACATTGCTATGGTTGGAACATGCTAAGAAATGCCTCAAAATAAAACATCTAGGTTGAACAATTACATTTAAAGTTAAATCGTTTAAAAAATGGGCCTCCTGAGTGGCTCAGGGGTCTAAGGCACTGCAGTGCTTGAGGCGTCACTACAGAACCGGGTTCGATCCCGGGCCGCCACCAGGAGACCCATGAGGTGACGCACAATTGGCCCAGCGTCGTCTGGGTTAGGGGAGGGTTTGGCCGGCCGGGATGTCCTTGTCCCATCACGATCTAGCGACTCCTGTGGTGGGACGGGCACATGCACGCTGACACGGTCGCCAGTTGTACGGTGTTTCCTCCGACACATTGGTGCGGCTGGCTTCCAGGTTAAGCGAGTAGTGTGTCAAGAAGCAGTGCGGTGTGGCACGGTCGTGTTTCGGGGGACGCATGGCTCTCGACCTTCGCCTCTCTTGAGTCTTTACGGGAGTTGCAGCCATGGGACAAGACTAACTACCAACTGGATATCACAAAATTGGGAGAAAAAAAATGGGTAAAAAGGTTTCAATGTTTTTCCAAAAAGTTGATCCTTCACGTCAAGGTAGGTGATATGACAAGATGGCGTTTTACATTCTCCCAACCAATTGTGCCATTTTTGGGGGTTTTTTTGTAATAAAAAATATAAAAAACGTATTGTGTACATAATGTTGCCGAAAAGAACTTCTGGGCATCAGGAAAGCAAAATGGAATATACTCATCGAGGACTGGAACAAACGTTTTCCTGTAACAAGTCAGACGAGAAGGATATCCTGCTTTCACTGGAACGGGCCCAGATCCATGCCTTTTGCGTTAAGAACAGGCTGCAGAAAAGAGGACGCAGATCAGGAATCCTTCTGAGAATCTGGAGGCGAATGAGTAAACTCCCACTACCTTTCATTCTTCTCGCTAACGTGCAATCATTGGAAAATAAAATTGATGACATACAATTAAGATTAACCTAACAACGGGACATTAAAAACGGTTACATCTTATGTTTCCCCGAGACGTGGCTGAACGACGATACGGAAAATATAGAGCTAGCCGGATTTTCCATGCACCGGCAGAACAGAGACACTACCTCTGGTAAGACAAGGGGTGGGGGTATGTGTCTATCAATAACAACTGGTGCGCGATGTCTAATATTAAAGAAGTCTCGAGGTATTGCTCGCATGAGGTGGAGTACCTTATGATAAGCTGTAGACCACATTATCTACCAAGAGAGTTCTCATCTGTATTATTCGTAGCCGTCTATTTACCACCACAAAAAGAAGCTGGCACTAAGACCGCTCTCAACCAACTCTAAGGCCATAAGCAAAGAAGAAAATGCGAAGAAGAAACGGCACTCCCTAGTGACTTTAATGCAGGAAAACTTAAATCTGTTTTACCAAATTTACACCAGCATGTCACATGTGCAACCAGGGGGAAAATAATCCTAAACCACCTTTACACCACACACAGAGATGCATACAAAGCTCTCCCCGCCCTTCATTTGGAAAATCTGACCATTAGTCTATCCTCCTGATTCCTGCTTACAAGCAAAAACTAAAGCAGGAAGTACCAGTGTCTCACTCAATATGGAAGTGGTCAGATGATATGCATGCTACACTACAGGACTGTTTTGCTAGCACAGACTGGAATATGTTCTGGGATTCATCCAATGACACTGATGGAATACACCACCTCAGTCATTGGCTTCATCAGTAAGTGCATCGATGACGTCGTCCCCACAGTGACTGTACGTACATATCCCAACCAGAAGCCATGGATTACAGGCAACATCCGCATCGAGCTAAAGGCTAGAGCTGCCGCTTTCAAGGAGTGGGAGACTAACCCGAACGCTTATAAGAAATCCCGCTATGCCCTCAGATGAACCATCAAACAAGCAAAGCGTCAATACAGGATTAAGATTGAATCCTACTACACCGGCTCTGACACTCGTCAGATGTGGCAGTGCTTGAAAACTATTACGGAATACGAAGGGAAATCCAGACGCGAGCTGCCCAGTGACACGAGCCTACCTGACGAGCTAAATGCCTTTAATGCTCACTTTGAGGCAAGCAACACTGAAGCATGCATGAGAGCACCAGCTGTTCTGGATGACTGTGATAACGCTCTTGGTAGCTGATGTGAACAAACCCTTTAAAACAGGTCAGCATTCACAAAGCCGGTGGGCCAGACGGATTACCGGGACGTGTACTCAAAGGATGCGTGGACCAAATGGCAAGTGCCTGGACTACCTGACGGGCCGCCCCCAGGTGGCAAGGGTAGGCAACAACACGTCTGCCACACTGATCCTTAGTCCCTGCCTGTATTCCCTGTTCACCCACGACTGCCTGTATTCCCTGTTCACCCACGACTGCGTGGCCAAACACGACTCCAACACCATCATTAAGTTTGCTGACGACATAACAGTGGTAGGCCTGATCACCGACAACGATGAGACGGCCTTTACGGAGGAGGTCAGAGAACTGGCAGTGTGGTGCCAGTGACAACAATCTCTCCCTCAATGTGAGCAAGACAAAGGAGCTGATCGTGGACTACAGGATAAGGCGGGCCGACCAGCCCCCAATAACATCAACAGGGCTGTAGTGGAGCAGGTCGAGAGTTAAGTTCCTTGGTGTCCACATCACCAACAAACTATCATGGTACAAACACACCAAGACAATTGTGAAGAGGGCACGTCAAAACCTTTTCCCCCTCACGAGACTGAAAAGATTTAGCATAGGTTCCCAGATCCTCAAAGTTCTACAGCTGCACCATCGAGAGCATCCTGACCGGTTGCATCACCGCCTGGTATGGCAACTGCTCAGCATCTGAGAGTAAGGTGCTACAGAGGGTAGTGCGAACGGCCCAGTACGTCACTGGGGCCAAGCTTCCTACCATCCAGGACCTATATAATAGGCGGTGTCAGAGGAAAGCCCATAAAATTGTCAGAGACTCAATCACCCAAGTTAGAGACTGTTTTCTTTGCTACCGCACGGCAAGCAGTACTGGAGTGCCAAGTCTAGGACCAAAAGGCTCCTCAACAGCTTCTACCCCCAAGCCATTAGACTGCTGAATAATTCATAAAATCGCCACCGGATATTTACATTGACCCCCCTCCTATTTGTACACTGCTGCTACTCGCTGTTTGTTACCTATGCATAGCCACTTCACCCCCACCTACATGTACATATTGCCTCAACCAGCATGTACCCCCGCACACTAACTCGGTACCGGTGCCCCTCTTTATTATTATTCTTAGTGTTCCTTTTTATTATTACTTTTTATTTTAGTCTACTTGATAAATATTTTCTTCTTGAACTGCACTGTTGGTTAAGGGCTTGTAAGTAAGTATTTCACAGTAAAGTCTACACTTGTATGATTTGATATTGCGGTGGGTAAATACACTTGACTGGTTATGCTTATCAACCTATAGGTTAATTTGCATAATTTAGAGGAATTAAATTGGCTTGTGTACAGTATATTCCTTATGCATCTTATTTATCACACGCGTACAGCATATAGATACAGAGCCTTTGTGTGGGAAATGTGTTAGAGATCGCAAGAGCTGCTGTTAGAGCAGCATCTTGTGGCACTTTCAAGACAACTGGGAACTCATGACGTCAGAGATCATCCGATCGGAAAATATGAGCTCTAGAAAGAGGCCTGAGTTGGAATTCCGTGTTGGATGACAGTTCAAAATGATTTTTTCCCCAGTTGGAGCTCGTTTTTGTCCCACCGAAGTCGATGATTTCCGAGTTCCCAGCTGTCTTGAATGCAGCATCAAACAAATGAAGGCAGGCTTCATCAGCGCATCACACACCACTTTGCAATGAGCTGGAGCCAGTAATCACTTTGAAAACATACTTTATTGTTTTAAACATGAACGTTTTAATACACATTATTAGGCATGTCTTACTTTGTGTCAAAGTAGCCTATTAGATCTCCTCTTTCTAAATTTCTAACTGATATTGTCATTGTCACATGAAACCACTCACATATGCAGTGCCCTTTTGACAATGGTGTTTTTAACTAACTGCAGTATGGAACGAACATTTGCACGTAGACTACTGCCTTGTGCGCTTATAATGTAAATAAATTATAGTTCAACATTTTAAGATAAACGTTGCATCAGACTCCTTGCTTTTAAACATGTTTTACGTAGACTAGGCCTACTGGTTGTATGAATTTGGAATCGATCGTCCCACAACTGTCCCGGAATATGTTTGGAATAGGCCATTTCTTTAAACAATCTGACCAATATAATAGGTAGCCTAAACTTTGACTATAGCAGATTGACATAGGCTAGTGATTTTGCTGTTCGTTACTCATCTTGCTGGCTGAGGAAAAGTCAAATGTGAACATGTTCAAAGTGCACATCAAAAAATGGTTAAGGACCGCACACCGCACCTCCTCAACTTGCATGTTCTATTAATATGAATATTTGAAATGTGATGTCATTCTGAGCACTGTGGGTGGATGCCCTAATTAGGTTAGGTATAACAGTTTTGCTTCCATCCCTCTCCTCACCCCTACCTGGACTCGAACCAGGGACCCTGCACACATCAACAACAGTCAACCACGAAGCATCGTTACCCATCACACCACAAACGCCGCGGCCCTTGCAGAGCAAGGGGAACAACTACTTCAGATCTCAGTGAGTGACGTCACCGATTGAAACGCTATTAGCGTGCACCCCGCCAGCTAGCTAGTCATTTCACATCGGTTACACACACAGTAAATGTTCATGGTCAAATTTCGACTATCAATCACTTAGATCGTGTATTTTCAGATAGAGATACATCGCAAAGCAAAAACTGCTTTCGAGATACCCTCACAATCACGCATTCTTCTGCCTCTTCCGTAGCAGGCTTAAAAGAAACACAGACCCGATAAGTAGATGCGCAATGGATTATGGTCATTCTAGTTAATAACCACGTTTTAAGCACTAAACCATGTAGAATATTGGCCTTTTGGAAACTCCTTAGTGCATCACACAGTTCAGGCTGGACCTGATTTATCTCTATAGAAACTGTATCAATGAGCGCATTGAGTACACAGAAGAAGAAAAAAACAAACCTAATGGAATTCAAATAATTTAACTGACATCTGTCAATTAGTGGTTTAAAAAAACTTTTAAAAATGTACATTTTGGTTAATAAGATGCTAAGATGCTAACGAAAACACACTGCAATTTAATTATACCTAACTATGCTAATTATTATATATTTATAACCTTTATTTAACTACGGAAGTCAGTTAAGAAAAAATATTATTTACAATGACGGCCTACCCCGGCCAAACACTAACTCGGACGACGCTGGGCCAATTGTGCGCAGCCCTATGGCACTCCCTATCACAGGCGGTTGTGATAAAGCCTGGAATCGAACCAGGGCCTGTAGTGTCACCTCTAGCACTGAGATGCAGTGCCTTAGACCGCTGCGCCACTCTGGAGATAAATTAAATTAAGAATGACCGGTCAAATGTGTTTTCAGTGGCTAACCGACTAAAGGTTCATGGGCAACGTCCCTAATACACACAAATCTTCCTTCCTCATGACGAGGATGTTGACAGTACTCACTCACCTCAACAAACTGCTTCATCTCAGAGCTGTTGATCTGGTGACTGTCAAGGTTCATGGCATCGTCAGTAAACTCCATCACCATCTGTAATAACAAGAGGACATATATTGAAAGTGTCATCAGCACAAGTATTCCACAACACAACTGGGATATTCTACACTATGTGAAGTAGAGGAAGTAAAGCTGTTCCAACATAAACCTGTCCATACAGTGTCTGCATCGCCAACCTAGGTCCAAGCCCAGTATCTAATATGCTACCACTGCTCATTCTAACCATTTAGGCTAGCCACCCAGCAACCGCATCCAGTTTGCAGTCATCATTAGCTTGCCGGTTAGTTAACTTGTCCATTAGGCTAGCCTAACAGCTCAGAAATGTAATGGAAAAATGCATTGCTTCACCTACATCAAGGTTTCATTGGCAATACGTGACAGCTAGAACATACCTAGCTAGCTAGAAAGCCGGTTGGTGGTTCCAGCTGGCTAACGTTAGCTTGCTGGCGCTAGTTGTTGGAGAGGCCTAACTAGTACTCTCGGTCTCTCGCTCGCAACCGTGTTTCATTGTCGACATAGGTAGCTGGCTAGGTTCAGAAGAGTGGCTGATTGTAAAAGCCTTCAAACAACTTGAGGACCATATGGGAGACGGAAACACTGCACTTTCTTACTGTGAGAGTGTCATCGATGTACAGGGGAATCTGTCTTGCGAGGAAAGGGAAGTCCTCTTCCCCGTCCCTGCAAACCGCAACCAAACACGCCATGTCTTACAGCTCCTGTCGCGGTGGTATCACGTATTGCCTGTAGACAGTGGGGACAGATTGAGCAAATCCAACAGTTTCACCAATAGCTAGGGCTAAGTGCACACCGCACGTCATTTCAATTTCTATGCCTTGTCATAACACGCAGTGAATGATAATTTAAAAAAAAATACATTGTAATGTACTGTAAAATGAAATGATCCCAACCATTTTAAACGCTTATGTGGTTGATAAATGCCATTGTAGCAAGTCAATGATCTATTAGTCATGGATAACTGGCTGACTCTCTGGCTGGCTGCTGCTGCTAGTTACCGTTAGCGCGCTGGACTTCGGTCTAGAAGGTCGAGGGTTCGAGACCTGCTCCCTGCTGTTTTATTACATTGGTGTCAGAAGTGATCGGACTTTGCATCCACAACAGTGCATGTGCTTGGCCGGTGAGCGCGTTCCTGTAAGACGTAGAGTCGCAAGCTAGCGCGAGGACGTGCTATTTGAAAGGAGGGAGTAAGTAGTGTAACGACCCTGGGTTTATAAACGCAGATATCGACTCTGCCGCTCGAGCATGCTTTTGCGATAGTTAGCTAACCGGAGTGTTTTAAACTGACTAGCAGTCGTTATGAAATACAAAAACAACAATCAGAACGTGTTAGATTACGGAACAGTTTACATTTACTGTGGTTAACTTGCTTATTTGGTTAACTAGCAGCTACCTCCACTGTCACCAGGGTCTGAAGAAATTCGAATCAAATTGAAGCGTCAGAAAGAAACAGATTAATTTAGCTAGCTAACGTTAGCTACTTTTCCTGCGAAGAGTTATATCAACCAATCTGTAAGTTACTGATCTTGTTTCATGTTCTTGACGACAAACTTCTATCCGAATTTACAAATGTATAATTACATTATTTTGTAAACACAAGCAATCATCGTACATTAATTACCAGGCTTTTTGAAAGTTGCCTTTTTATACAAAAACAAACAAGCGCGTAATAGGCGGAGGAATCTTCATGTGTGACCTTTGCCCTCAAGACGTAGCATCAAAAATAAGTTCCAGCTGTACGCTCGAGATGGTAAGAACAGATAGAACAATGATAGATATTTCACCGAATGTATAAATGTGCAACCGCTTGGCGTTTCCACTCACTTCCAAATATACCTCCACTAGTGGCCGGTGTCATGTTAAAATCTTCCCAGCGTGAAATAGTTCCCAAATCGTAGGAAAACTGTTGTAGTGAACACTTATGAGTATGGTGGGCTGAATTTTCTGGACTTTACTACCTTAAATAATACTTTAAAGATCAATTGGATAAAACAATTCCCAAGAAGACCCACTTCTACGTGGAATTGTATTCCTCATCATGTCTTCTCTACTTTTGGTGGCCTTAATTTCATGTTGGTTTGCAATTATAATATTGAAGTTCCAGTGAAACTCTGCTTTTCATCGGGCAGGTTTTCTTGTCATGGTCCTTCATTTCTAAGCATAATTTCTCCACACAGATATTATATGTGGAATAATCAGGATATATGGTATAAAAATACGTTGTTTTTAAAATACTGGTTCCGAAATAATATCCTGTTGGTGAGCCAACTTGTAAATGCAGAGTTTAAAAAAAAACTTAGTTAAGGAATTCTTATCACTTTACAATATCCCTGTAAACACCTAAATATGTTGCAATTGTTTTAGATGCCATTCTCTCAGGCGTTGATTTATTATTCAGGAACGTGTCAAGACGCCAGGGTAGCCTAGTGGTTGGAGTGTTGGATTAGTAACCAGAAGGTTTTAAGTTTAAACCCCTGAGCTGACAAGGTACAAATCTGCCGTTCTGTCCCTGAACAGGCAGTTAACCCACTAGGCCGTCATTGAAAATAAGAATTTGTTCTTAACTGACTTACCTAGTTAAATAAAGGTTTTAAAAAAGACCTGACCCTCAGAACCTACCTTCCCTGTTCACTCATCAGTATGAAAGATTTGTTTCTCTTTTGGTCCATTCAACAACAGAGCGATACGAACCTTGTTTCAGCAGGATGTTGTATCTATACAACATCCTGGAACGGTTTTATTGATAATATCTGTTGGAAAAATGGTTGGATGTTGTTGAAGTTTTAGAAAAGCTAACTCAAACTGTAGCTTTTGTAATGACCACATAGAAACGGTGTTGCATCTTTTTTGGCATTATATTCATGTAAGGAAACTGTGGCAAGACATCAGTAGATTTATAATTGAACACATTTATGAAGATTTTACAGTATTGTGGAGAGATGTACTGCTTGGATTCTTTACCTATGATAGAACAAGTTGCAACAATTGTATAATTATTTTCATTCTTTAATTTGTAAAAACCCAAATAACTTCACAGATCTTTATTGTAAAGGGTTCAAACGCTGTTTCCCATGCTTGTTCAAGAACCATAAACAATTAATAAGCAGATGTGGCCAGGGCAAAACATTGCAATGTCCGTACTGTGAGATGCCTAATACAGCGCTACAGGGAGACAGGACAGGTGCCTTGGTGGAAAAAGGGGTTAACATCTCGTAGCAAGAACTGGCAAATCTGATGCAGTCCATGAGGAGGAGATGTACTGCAGTATTTAATGCAGCTGGCCACACCAGATACCAACTGTTACTTTTGATTTTAACCCCCCCCCCCCTGTCAGTCACATGTCTGTGGAACTTGTTCAGTTTGTCTCAGTTGTTGAATTTTGTTATGTTCATACAAATATTTACACATGTTAAGTTTGCTGAAAATAAACACAGTTGCTTAGTGAGGACTTTTTTGTTGTTGCTGAGTTTAGCTAGCTCTCACGTGGCTGCTAGCACTGTCAAGAAAAGGGGCATGAAGGAAGCCCAACATGACGTTATTTTACGTAGTGAGAACGCTCGAGAGCAGTCAATGTTGAAAAGTTATCTTTAGACATGTACTTCTCTTAAATTAAGTTTTGTAATTAACTAAAACAAGCAGACAAGAAAATTGCATTTGGAAAAAGTAAAACCTTTTGCTGTTAAGAGTGCAGTATGCTACAAATATTGCATCCAAAATATCACAGTTGACTGCACGAAAACTGCAATATTTTTTGTGAGGGAAGTTTTTGCTGTAAGCCAATGGGTTAACCTAGGTAACCACAGGTTGTCTTCCCCCACACACAGGCGTGCGGGCCGCAATGTTTTAAATAGTCCGCCACAGTGGGTGTCATAATACCCATAAAACCTAGCGGTAAAACATGGAAATGGTTCTCCTCCCTTTTCCACCCTTCATATTTCAGTGAATTTTACAAACCCTTAAAATTAAGTGTGTGTTTGGTGTAGGCTTATCTTGGTGTGACGTTTTTGATAACCATGTAATTCTTTCTTTGGTCCCCTTTCTCTGTCATAGCTAGCATAACAGTAGACCAAAAAAGTATTTATTATTTAGCCTAGATAATTCTTTGTACGGTATGTCAACCTTGGTGTCTATTTCAGACCTTATGACATTTTAAGGATGAGCATTAAAATGGGAGAAGTCTAGAAGTCTGGTCATGTGGAGAAGTGCAGCTACAGTTAAGGCAATTTACAGGTTTGGTCAGAGCCGGCATGAGGGTTAAAGTTTATCCTGTGTCGGTGAGTGCAGTTAAGTTTGAGCATCTTAGCAATACAATGTGTTTTACACAGCTGTCAGCATTCTACACGAAAATAGCCACTAAATCAACTATATAATCTTTCACCAGATTACCCTGGATAACAGACTTGGATGAGTGACAACTCACTTCGATACTGAACAAAAATATAAATGCAACAATTTCAAAGATTTTATATATGTACAGTTCCCTGGGTCGCCCGTCTTTTCAATTCGCTGCAGCTAGTGACTGGAGCGAGCTGCAGCAAACACTCAAACTGGACAATTTTATCTCAAGCTCTCACTCAATCATGGACACTTACTGACAGTTGTGGCTGCTTTCTTGCCTTTGTGCTGTTGTCTGTGCCAAATAATGTTTGTACAATGCTGCTGCCATGCTGTTGGTGTCGTAGGTCTCTCGTCGTGATGTGTGTGTGTTCTATATTTTGAATCCCCGTCCCCGCAGGAGGCCTTTTTGTAGGCCGTCATTGTAAATAAGAATTGTCTTAACTGACTTGCCTGGTTAAATAAAATCAGCCAATTGAAATTAATGATGCCCTAATCTATGGATTTCACATGACTGGGCAAGGGTGCAGCCATAGGTCCACACACTCAGAATTAGTTCTCAGACAAACACTCCTCAGCACCCCCTCAGACGATCCCGCTGGTGAATAATCCAGATGTGTAGGTCCTGGGCTGGTGTGGTGTGCGATTGTGAGACCGGCTGGAAGTACTGCCAAATTCTTTAAAACGACGTTGGAGGTGGTGTTACAGAAATTAACATTAGATTCTCCTGCAACAGTTCTGGTGGACATTCCTGCAGTCAGCATGCTAATTTCACACTCCCTGAACTTGAGACATCTGGTGTTGTGACAAAACTGAGCATTTTAGTAGCCTTTTGTCCCCAGCACAAGATGCACCTGTGGAATGACCATACTCTTTAATCAGTTTCTTGATATGCCACACCTGTTAGGTGAATGGATTATCTTGGCAAAGGAGTTAAGCTCACTAACAGGAATGGGCACAAAATGAGAAATATGTTTATGAAGAATTTCAGGGCTCTTATTCCAGTTCTTGGGACAAACCTTAGATGTTGCATTTATTTTTGTTCAGTATAGAATGTTGTCATTGAGAATGAATCAGAATTGACATTTAGACATTCTGCTTGTATTTTAGTTTCATGACCAGAGACAAAGCTTCAAAAACAATTTATTTATTCAGTCTTGATTATGGGATCCTTTGCACTGACTGATATGTCAAGTGAAAATCAAATTATCAATTAAAAGTTTATGGAAAAACTGCACTTGTCCTTGTGAAAATTACAGTTGAAATATTCTACAGTTGTAATGTCAAACTTCTTATTAGCACTCTTACAACAAATGCATTTCAGGGTGTTCAAAGTCAAGCACAAAGGCATGTGGCACTTAACATCCAACATCCTTCCGCTTGTCAGGTCTCTATAATAAGTGACCAGGTAATTCTCTCTATCACAAACAAATGCCTCCATGGAGCTCATAAGTGTAGCCATGCAGCCTATTTTGGCGGATCACAATATCAGCTGTATGGATGTGGAGTGTGAGGAGGAAGCCAGCCGGGCCCAACCAGGTGCAGTCAGTGGAGGACCTGTACCTGGCCGAAGACTACAAATCCTCTCTGTCCCGGGAGCCCACAGAGGAGGATCTTCCGTGGTAAGGAACCGTCCCCAGGGAAGGTTCAGTGGAATGGCATGTCTCCTTGAACCTGAGCTAGAACAACCGCAACTCTCCCTGTACCAGACATTGTTCAAAAACAAGGGCACCTGGGGCATGCAGGCAACCAGGGGGGCATGCAGGCAACCAGGCTGGCATGGTGCTGTCGGTGGAGCAGGGTCCTCAGATCACACTCATTGGATGGGGTGTTGTCTGTAAAGTGGGGCACATAAAGAGGAGGGCATCAGGCATTCAAAATGGCTACAGGGATAGATGTGTGAGAGTCAGGGCTTTCGGTCCTGGGAGCCTCACTTGGATGGTCTGGTGAGCACCACTGCAGTGGTTAGAGGTCAAGTGTCCTTATGGTGCAGGGGCATTACCATTGAAGTTAATTTCTATATCAAGGAGGGAGGGTCTTACAGCCTCTGAAGACCATCCTCACTGGAACCAGGTCCAAGGTGTGTGCCACATCATTCGAAGGAACACCTGATTCTGTGTTGTTTTGACCACCAAGCCTCCATCACGACGACCTCTGACAGACTCGTAATTGCTCCTCCTGTCACTACCCGTTTTCTGGGAAGCCAATGGTCCAAAAATATTCCACATGGTTCATACACACACACACACACACTAGGCTCCTAGAATAGGTTATATTACATTAAAGTTTTGCTCAAAGCAGCCAACTAAAGTAATTTAGTTCAATCACAAAGTCTGGTCTGAGTGAAGCTCCTCAGTTTTGTTAAGTAGTCCAACACAATTCACATTGCATAGTATCATGGTCAGTGGGAATTTATATCTGATGTTTAAACTATGTCTTACCCCCAGAGTGAGTACATCACTTCCAGCAGATCTCCTTGCTGAGGATGGCGTTGATCATGTACTGCTTCTCGTGGGGTGAGACTGATGTTTCGCATGTCACGCCTCATCTAAAACATGGGGAAAAGGGGACATCAAGTGACAATTTCGATGCATTTACAAATTCAATGTTTTACACTATTGTATCACTACTTAAGTAATATCTGTACTTTACTATTTATATTTGAAAACTTTTACTTCACCACATTCCTAAAGAAAATCATGTACCTTTTACTCCATACATTTTCCCTGACACCCAAAAGTACTTGTTACATTTTGAATGCTTAGCAGGACAGGAAAATCATCTAATTCACACACACACTTATCAAGACAACATTCCTTGTCAACCCTACGCCTCTGATCTGGCGGACTCACTAAACACATGCTTTGTTTGTAAATTATGTCTGAGTGTTGGAGCGTGCCCCATAGCTATCCGTAAATTAAAATAAGAAAATGTTGCCGTCTTGTTTGCTTAATATGGAATTTTAAATGATTTAGACTTACTTTTGATACTTATATTTGAGCAATTACATTTACTTTTGATACTTTAAGTATATTTAAAACCAAATAATTTTAGACTTTCACTCAAGTAGATTTAAATGGGTGACTTTCACTTGAGTCATTTTCTATTAAGGTATATTTACTTTTACTCAAGTATGACAATTGAGTACTTTTCCCACCACTGGTAGCCTCCATAACTGGACGCTCATGCTCGGATCACACTGGCGCAGGATGTCTATGCACCGGATGGTCTGAAGGATACACTCCTGTTGGACTGGAAAACAAAAGAGACATTTGGTCAGTTGTAGGTCTTTTTCAATGCGGTATCACCATCTTTATCTGGACAGAAAACACATTGTTTTTCAGAACACAAAACTCACCTTGGACAATGTGACAAGGGGTCCCTCATCACCCAATCTTAACTCATGGGAACCATACACAAACATACTGTGCAGATACATCTACAAATTCATTGTATCACATTTGATGAGTTACTGACCTCTCCGTCCACAGGCTCGATCTGCTGTAGTCTACAACTGGACGGTTGCGCTCGGATCACACTTGCACAGGATATCCTACCACTGGCACAGGATGTCCATGCACCGGATGGTCTGAGGGGTGCACTCCTGTTGGCCTGGAAAACAAAGACATTTGGTCAGTGGTAGTTTTTATCTCCCCCCAATAGGTTGATTACTAAAATGGTAACATTATATTTAAATACCATAACCCACAGACTTGACTATAGTAAACGTAAAATAGACTGGACTTTGGCCTATCTGCACATCTAAAATCCTACTATGTGGATGGGACATTTCTGCTGGGATGGAGAAATTACCTGGAATGCTCAACTAGGTGATCAAGACAGTCTAGGATACTATTTGCCCGAAGAGGAAGTACTGCGATGAGCTATATGGCTGTACTTATTATTCTAATTCTCAAGAGTAAAGTTAAAACCCTGAGGTCACTGAGGAGGACCTACAGTGATAGTGGAATCGTCTGAAGGGGACTGACATGCAGGGGTAGAACATAAGGATTTCAACTAGCCCGGGGAACATTCAGGTCCCAAATCTGTGGCATGCAATTTTTGTAAAGGCAAAATTTCACTGCTGTCAGGCTAGTTTGGCACATTGTCTACTAGCCCAGTCTGAAAAGTACTAGACTCGGGCAAGCTTAATTTCCATCCCTGTTGACATTTCCAACTGACTTCACAGGTCATTTGACTAGTCATGTACAACAGGTGCACTTGTGGAACAAAACCGTTTCAGTGTACTGTATGGGGAAAACATTGAGGCCACAAGTCCCTTGTGAGCTAGTTAGCCAACTTTGGCTAGTGGTGCCGCCCTAATGTTAGCTACTGTAGCAAGTCTGACTACACAAATGGTGATTTAACGTTAACTAGCCAACGTTAGCTAAATATCCCTATCCCGGTGGGCTAATGCTAGCTAGCATGTCACCACGTGGAGAAAAAAAGTATGACTACACAAACCGTGAGTTACCTAGCTGAATCGCTCACTCAACACAAGTCATTCTAGCATATGTTGGTTCTCTTTTTTACTTCTAAGGTGCATTGTACACGCACGTTACCTACGGTCGGTGATTATCTAGCTAACCACAGAGCTTTGACCTAACCAAAATAGCTTGTTAGTAGCTAGCAAACCTTATCACACTGCTACAGCGACGTCTCTCGGGGTCGGAAAACAAAATGTGTGTGTGCTTTTTGGGGTAGTGGTTACAATCCGGTACATAGCACAGAACCATCCTTGCTTCTGATCGACGGAGACCTAAGGTTAGCTAGTTCGCTACAAAAGGCTAGAGGGCAATACAAATGTAAATCTAGTCATTTTAAAAACTGCTAAACGTTGCTAGCTAATTTAAAAGAATACTAAACAAGACTACGAGAAATACACCCTATCAATAATTTACACGAGAAACTACAAAGTGTTAGTGTTCAAATACTGGAGAGTTGAGACCAAATCACGGACGCTGGACAGAGTGGATTTCAGTTGTAACAAAAGACAGTTTTAATGAGTCAGAGATATCTTGTCCCGCAGTTTTACGTGCACGGACCTAGTTCACATAACTCGGCAAGGAGCCAGGTGAAAAAGAGGCCTATACAATGGTTACACACATTTTTATACATAGAATAAAGTAGGTGGAGTCTTGTCGTTTCGGTCTTCTTGACTGGTCGGAGGGTTGGAGGCGGGCCTTGCTCTAGCCAGAGCGGGCCCCATTGGTGCACAGCAAAAGTTCTTTGCTCTTGGGACCGGCCAGTTAGAGGGAGATGAGATGTGTGTTTATATAAGGAAGAGGGGGTCAGTCTTCTGGCTGGGTGTATGTGTTCTTACGACGGAATGTCTTTGTTTATATGAGCTATGTGTATGAATATTTATATAACAAAAGGCTATAATACTGTATCTACATGGTAGTTTACTTGTCGATGAGAGTTTGCATGGAGAAACGTGCCTTGGGTGATGACGTTAAAGCTTGAGGCAGGATGTGTAGTTCTGTATGATCGCCACATTAGGGGTAATTAGCATTTCATTTTTTGTGGGGGGGGGGTAATTACAGGCAAACATATTGAGAAAAGTTACCTTGTCCGAGAGAGATTTGCGCGGTTATCAAAACGTCATGCCAGGATAAGCCTACAAAGAACAGAGACCTTATATGAAGTAGTTCTAAAATTCCAGACGAAAAAATGAATGGTTAAAAAAACGATTGCAAACATTTCTGGGTTTTACCGCTAGGTTCTATGGGTATTATGACTTATACTTAAGCAATAAGGCATGATGGGGTGTGGTATAGGGCTGTTCTTAGCACGGTGCAACGTGAAATGCCTGAATACAGCCCCTAGCCGTGGTATATTGGCCATATACCACAAACCCCAGATGTGCCGTATTGCTATTACAAACTGGTTACCAACATAATTACAGCAGTAAAAATACATGTTTTGTCATACCCATGGTATACGTTCTGATACCACGCCTGTCGGAACTATTCGCAACTAGGAAACTCGGAAATTTCCGACGTACTAACAGTAGTTATACAGGTGCCACATCGAATCAGCAAGTCGGACATTTGAGTTTCCTAGTTCCGACTAGTATTTGAATGCGGCATCAATACCAACTGCCTCTGCCCTGGTCGTGTGGCACGTTGACGTTTTTTCCACGTCGCAGTTCTCGTCATCGGTTGCGTTGCGTGTACGACTCGACCGAGGCCGGAAAGATGGCGGCGCCCGTCCTGAGAGTGTCCACCCCTCGATGGGAAAGAATAGCCAGGCTCCTTGTGTGCGTATTGGGCATATTGTTGTCTTTATACGCCTATCATGTGGAAACGGAAAAGGCCAGAGACTCGAATTATCGGGCCATGTGTGACGTGAGCAATTCTATCAGCTGTTCAAAAGTCTTCACCTCCAGGTAATTTTAATTCAACAGCGGCGCCGAGTACTAGCAGCGCTCTGGATGAGACTGTTTTTTTGGCATCATTGTGCTAAACTGTCAATGTTTTAGCATGCGCTCTTTAGTACGTTAAACATTTCAACTCTATTGATAATAAACTTAGCCTGTTTAGTGTGTAGAAGCTATCGTAGCCACATTCCTAACACTACGGTAAGTTACTTAGCTATTCACCAGGAAACAACTAAGTTAGCTACTAGCTGGCTGTTAGATGCTATGAAATTGTCTTTTACTTTGCATGGATGCACACTTGTCCTCCAACCGTAACACTGATATTTAGTTTTAATTAGACTGCTAAATTAGCTAGTTAACTTAATAAGGGGTGTCGCCCATTCGCTAACATTGGCTAGCTAGCTAGACGAGAGGCGTAGCCATTCAGCCAGTTTTGGGTAGCATTTTCTTAGCTATGTGAATCGGCGGTCTACTCTATACATTGGAGAATACCTCAAACAAGTTTACCAAGATCTTGAACTGATATCATTTTAATACGTCTGACTACAATTCTAGAAACTATGCTGCATTTGTATAATTCCATAGCGATCTCAAATATGGGCCTTGCATTTCTGCCCTCGATGCCATTAGTTGGATTGTGGGCTGTAAAATGACAAGATAAACAACCTAATCATTAGATTGGAAAATGCAGAATTGTATATTAACAAAGTTGAATTCACATAAGGGCATCTGCGTCTGTTGAATTAAACTAGAGTCCTTAAAGTGAAACCGTGTCATTCGAGTTCAGTTTATGGTTGTTGGTCATACATAGTTCATGTGCCCGAGTGATCTTAGGTAATTTATTGGTAAGTAGTTATCTGGGTTGTAGGACATACACACTCCTGTTTGTACAAATGCTGACATCCAAGCAATGCCAGGTCTCTGGGGGAAATGCAGGGAATAGTTTTTCCGACATGATGCACAAGTCATGAGAACAACACTGCTGAGAACTTAAGTTAATCAACCACAATCTGCCTGCCAAACGCAATCATGAGCAGCCTTGAATAACACCAAATCAAATAACCAACCTCAACCTGCCCTGTGAAGTTTCATTGTGTAGGACTACAGTATTTTGTCTCAACAAGGGGAGTTTTTTAATGGTAGAGAGTAGTGACTGGATGCTCTTTGTCTGTGTGGCATGTCTGTGAACTAACTGCTAGGAAGTACACTAACTTGAAATGAAAATGACTTTCTGACAAAATTAGAAATGTGTAATATCTGAAAATGCACCTAGACTGACTTACCGGGTCCGATGCTTCTCCCTTTTTGTCACGGATGCCATGGTTGCCCTTAGTTTGATCGTGTAATCCGGAGCCTTCTGTGTGTTTTCAACTCCGTCTTCATATTGGCAATCAAAAGGCAGAATTTTCTCCATCTCCTTAGCTATCATACTCTAATTCCACCGGGCCTTCCACTGATTTCAAAACTCGGTCCTCCAGAAAGTGGAGAGCGCCACTTAAGCAGTTATTCTGTGTGATATCTTTCAAAACAGACATGTTAGAAAGGATAAGCTACACATACTAATCAGCTCATATTATAGACAGAAGTGTGCTACATGGCAGACCAATCCGAATTCACCTCTCGGCATGTCCAGCCCACTCACTATCTCAGCCAATCATGGCTAGTGGGAAGGTTGCAGGCTTTTTCCATGGCTAAAGCAACTAGGCTCGTTATTTAACAATTGTATTTGTATTTACAGATGTGCCTTAATAACAAGTTGTATGACATGAAATTTCACGTTCCAGAAAGCATTTCTGCCCCAAAAAAACGTTTTGATAAATAAATAAAAAAAAGTTTACATTCAAATGGCGCTCCTGTTACGTAGTGACACGCAACATACACCTCGTTTTCTGAAACGAGTCATATATAGCCTAAGCATACCTGATATGGACCATGCAATTAGCAATAAACATTATCACCTTTAGCCCAACTGATGCAGCAAAGTACAAATAAATAGGCTGAAGCATGGGGTTTCTTTTTTGCATTTACCCTATTAGGCTAATCATTAGCCAGATCTCAAATGTGATCTTTTAACTAGTTATTATTAACATAGATTAATTTTATGTACCAAAAACTTGCATAAACACTGAATATAATGTTAGGGTAACTTGGTAACTTGCCACCTGGGGTAAAAAGCCCCTGCCTGTACTTCTCACAGAAACCACTTCATGTAACAATTTTTCCCCCAACACTTTCCCTGGTTTCCACTACTCTTGCGCAACAAAAAATATGATCTGTCTCATCACAATTTGAGTAGTTCTAAATGTATTATTTTGAGGTAGAGAGGCATTGTACCCCAGTCAGCCTACAATTTTCCGATGTTACATTTAGCCTGACTCTCCCCTGTGCACTCACTGCCAGTTGCGGAGCGGTAATGTGCTTAACCATGCCTCTGCTAAAAACCCTGGGTTTAAAATGGTGCAGTTCACACATATTTAAGAGTTGAGAAATAAAGTAGGAATGGAAAGCTGTGACTCCCCTCTTTTTAACAAAAGCCATTAACTAGAGGTCGACCGATTTTTAATCAGCATGGCTGATTTATTTAGGGACGATTTTCAAGTTTTCATAACAATCGGTAATCAACATTTTTGGATGGCGATTATGGCCGATCACTTTGCAATCCACGAGGAGCCTGCGTGGCAGGCTGACCACCTGTTACACGAGTGCAGCAAGGTAAGTTGCTAGCTAGTATTAAACTTATCTTATAAAAAACAATCAATCTTAACTTAATCACTAGTTAACTACACATGGTTGATGGTATAACTAGCTTGTCCTGCGTTGCATATAATCAATGCGGTGCCTGTTAATTTATCATCGAATCACAGCCTACTTCGCCAAACGGGTGAGGATTTAACAGTTTATTCTCCTTCCATTTGCTCTGGAAGATGCTGCTTTGAAAATAGGCTCGTCAGCCGTGTTGATGGATCCAAGTGGGGTAATGAGAGTAGCATACTACAGTGGATTGAGCCAAATAGTAGAATGATCCCACTTCAATTAGCTTTTTACTTAGGACAGCTAATCAGCCTTACCAGTGATTGTCCGGGACGGGACTTTATCGTCTCTACCCTGTGTTGAGATTGAGTTCAAACCACCTTAAGTGTGAGCTGTTGCTCAACGTCTCTGGTCTGATATGTTCATTCTTAACCCATTATTTTAGACAGTTCATTCAAAAGGGGCGGTTCCGTCAGGCTGACACTCTCTCTGACCTCAAGGGCGTGCCTTGTCAAAAAAATAATGGCTCTTAAAATCATGTCCCTCTCTTAACAAAAACACATTCTTCATCTTTCATGCACAATGCATCGACTGGACACCACACATAATTGATCAACAAGTTACAGTATTTCCTTTATGGCATTTTTAATAACACCCAAAACATCACCAGTGTTCTCCAGATCGCCCCTGACCATTCCCCACATCCTATGTTAGCAATATTGTTCCAGTATTCGCCTTAGAACGTGTTAGTTTCGGCGGGAAAAGGTCTGTTGAAACATAAGCACATTCCTTAGGTGAATTTGGAGAGGGATTTGCTGAATGTTCTCTCCTTGATTTAGCTGTCAACCCCCACCAGTTTTCTTCTCCCCCCTCTGCGAGTGAGAATGGGTCTGGTTGAAGTTATTTATTACAAAGCTGATCTGACCTATTTGGATCCTCACAGGACAGTCATGACAAGCGAAATGCTTGTGTTCCTAGCTCCAACAGTGCAGTAATATCAAACAATACACACATCTAAAAGTAAAATAATGGAATTAAGTAATGTATAAATATTAGGACGAGCAAAGTCTGAGTGGCATTGAATAGAATTCAGTATACATGTATGAAATGAGTAAAGCAGTATGTAAACATTATAGTAACTAGTGTTCCATTATTAAAGTGACCATGTCTATGTCTAAGTCGGAAGTTTACATACACCTTAGCCAAATACATTTAAACTCAGTTTTTCACAATTCCTGACATTTAATCCCAGTGAAAATTCCCTGTTTTAGGTTAGTTATTTTAAGAATGTGAAATGTCAGAATAATAGTAGAGGGATTTCTTTCTTTCATCACATTCCCAGTGGGTCAGAAGTTTACATACATTCAATTGGTATTTGGTAGCATTGCCTTTAAGTTGTTTACCTTGGGTCAAACGTTGGGTGAAATTTGGCCCATTCCTCCTGACAGCTGGTGTAACGGAGTCAGTTTTGTAGGCCTCCTTGCTCGCACACGCCTTTTCAGTTCTGCCCACACATTTTCTGTTCTGCCCACACATTTTCTATGGGATTGAGGTCAGGGCTTTGTGATGGCCACTCCAATACCTTGACTTCGTTGTTCTTAAGACATTTTGCCACAACTTTGGAAGTATGCTTGGGGTCGTTGTCCATTTGGAAGATCCATTTGCGACCAAGCTTTAACTTCTTGACTGATGTCTTGAGACGTTGCTTCAATATATCTATATAATTTTCCTCCCTCATGATGCAGCAAAGCACCCCCACAACATGATGCTGCCACCCCCGTGCTTCACGGTTGGGTTGGTGTTCTTCGGCTTGTAAGCCTCCCCCTTTTCCTGCAAACGTCTGCAAACGTCTGATGAAACAAAAATAGAATCGTTTGGCCATAATGACCACCGTTATGGTGGTCATTATGGCCAAACTATTCTATTTTTGTTTCATCAGACCACAGGACATTTCTCGAAAAAGTACGATCTTTGTCCCCATGTGCAGTTGCAAACCATAGTCTGGCTCTTTTATGGCGGTTTTGGATCAGTGGCTTCTTCCTTGCTGAGCGGCCTTTCAGGTTATGTTGATATAGGACTCGTTTTACTGTGGATATAAATACTTTTGTACCTGTTTCCCCCAGCATCTTTTCACACCAAAGTACGTTCATCTCTAGGAGACAGAACGTGTCTTCTTCCTGAGCGGTATGACGGCTGCGTGGTCCCATGGTGTTCATACTTTATACTGTACTATTGTTTGTACAGATTAACATGGTACCTTCAGGCGTTTGGAAATTGCTCCCAAGGATTAACTAGACTTATGGAGGCCTACAATTATTTTCTGAGGTCTTGGCTGAATTCTTTTGATTTTCCCATGATATCAAGAAAAGGGCCACTGAGTTTGAAAGTAGGCCTTGAAATGCATCCATACGTACACCTCCAATTGACTCAAATTATGCCAATTAGCCTGTCAGACACTTCTAAAGCCATGACATTTTCTGGAACTTTCCAAGCTGTTTTAAGGCACAGTCAACTTAGTGTATGTACACTTCTGACCAACTGGAATTGTGATACAGTGAAATACTCTGTCTGTAAACAATTGTTGGAAAAATGACTTGTGTAAAAGTAGATGTCCTAACCGACTTGCCAAAACTATAGTTTGTTAACTAGAAATGTGTGGAGTGGTTAAAAAAGGAGTTTTAATGACTCCAACCTAAGTGGATGTAAACTTCTGACTTCAACTGTAATTTTTTCTACCCCTTTTTCTGCCCAATTGGTAGTTAGTCTTGTCTCATCGCTGCAACTCTCGTACGGACTCGGGAGAGGCGAAACACGACCCGGCCAAGCCGCACTGCTTCTTGACACAATGTCCGCTTAACCCGGAAGCCAGCTGCACCAATGTGTCAGAGGAAACACCATACACCTGGCGACCTTGTCAGCATGCATGCGCCTGGCCCGCCACAGGAGTCGCTAGAGTGTGATGGGACAAGGACATCCCAGCCGGCCAAACCCTCCCCTAACCCGGACGATGCTAGGCCAATTGTGCGCCGCCCCGTGGGTCTACCGGTCACAGCTTGCTGCGACAGAGCCTGGACTGGAACCAGGATCTCTAGTGGCACAGCTAGCAGTGTGTTAGACCACTGTGCCTCTGGGGATGCCGTGTGTGAATCATTTCAGATCGTCAGTGACTTGTATGTCGGGGAACTTGACGCTTTCCACCTTCTCCACTGCAGTCCTGTCAATGTAGACGGGGCCGTGCTCCCTATGCTGTCATGAAGTCCTCGATCAGCTCCTTCGTTTTGTTGACGTTGAGGTTATTTTCCTGTCACCACTCCACCAGGGCCCTCACCAACTCCCTATAGGCTGTCTCGTCATTGTTGGTAATCAGGTCTACTATGTTCTGCAAATGCTTACAGTACGAAGAACAGTTTATAAAGCTGCATATCTAAATCTCTGGTAAACGGAAGGCATGTTATCTGCTATCCACTTCGTTTACATTTTTATTTTGCTAAAGGGGAAGGTCACTTTTTGCTGAAGGGAGGGCCATCCATTTTCATTTCTGAGGTCAGATTCTCTCCAGGTGACTCTTATTATAAATAACGTATACACCCTAACGCTGTCCCTTAAAGGGGCAGCTGAACATTTTTGTCTCACCTAATGATTGTGGTTGATTGAGCATGGATCCCTCCTAAGGACTTTTATTCATAAACTTTTTGTAATTTCTTATCAAAACTTGAATCTTTAGATCTCCTAGATTTGTGTGCTTCTACATTTCTAATTAGGAGCACATGTACTCCTTGTAAAATGTTTTTATTATTTTTTATATCAGCGTAGCACCCTGAAGTATAATAAATGAGCCACATCACTCAGCCTTTTGTGGTATTGTAGATGCTTTTGTTGATTCTTGATGAAACAGTTCTACAACTGAACAGCTGTTTTTATTATTGTATCTATAAAAAAAAATGTATACCATGTATTTGTTAAGACGCAGTTCATGAAATTCAGCAATATGCCCCATTACTTCTTACTAGTAATACATTTCTTGTCTTATCAAAAAATGGGTTTTCTGTAATTATAGCGTAAAACACATTTTGGCTGGTAAATGATCTGAGTGACTAGTATATTCTTTAAATCTACATGCCATAGTGGCTGGTGGGCCAAAAAGTTAATTTCCCTAGCTGGCCAGCATCCCTGTGGTATGATTTCGACACCTTTTAGAGTCCATGCCCCCCGACGAATTGAGGCAAAAGGGGGTGCAACTCAATATTTAGAACGGTGTTCCTAATGTTTTGTACACTCTGTGTAGGTCCTAAATGCATTACTTAAATGCTGCTGTGAACAACACAGTGGTGTGATCCCGTGGAGGCAGTGCAGGGAGGGGAGACGACAAAACCAGGACCAGTGGTTGTTGCGCCACTCAGGTTTCCAGGGTACTTTGTTATCTTGCTTCTGAGGCCGTACAGTCGGCCTCAGGAATTTCCGTTTGTTCCCTTTGTAATGGTTTGACGAAATTCTGCTTTTACTTTTATGGTTATAGCTTGTATATGACACCTGTTAAGCCTTCCTATTGAGATACTGTATCAACATGGTTATATAATTTAGGATTGTAGACGTCACCCGTCATATCTTTATGATTATAACTTGTAAATTACACCATTTAGGCGATCACCTTATCAGAATCTCACCCAATAATAGCTTGACCTTCTCAGACATTTTCCTTGGCGTACATTGCTATTTGTTTTTCAGGTTGAATACATGTATTTGTGAATTTGTCCCTGCAATTCATCATCACGATTACTAACACATTTCCATTTGTTTTTTCCTAATTTCTCCCCCTGTGTAGGTGGGGCCGAGGATTTGGACTGCTGGGCTCAATCTTCGGAATCGACAGTGCAATGAACCAGCCAAACAGTGTCTATGGAATTTTCTTTTATGTCTTTCAACTGTTACTAGGTAAGACTTTCGATTCCACAGCCACCGGCTCATGCTATGCGAAGTATGGAGAGAATGTAGGTGACAAGCCTCCTTGAAAAGTCACTTTGGACTATTTGTGCTGACACACCACTCTGTCAGGCCCTCACTTCCTCTTTACTATATTTGACTGCACCCTGGCTCAGATAAGTCCTGAGTCAGGACTGTGGAATATATTAAAGGTAGCGTTGTCACTATACCAGAATGTTTTACTTCAATGCCAGGTTTAGTATCACGATACTCCATATCATCAAGATACTCTACCGCAGCAAAAAAGGCGCATTAGCCAGTCACAGAATGGCACTTGACCCAGACAGAGAAAATCAGCTAATGCTAAATCTCTAAATAAACCAGGTAAATCAAGATGTAGGCCAGTGGTCACCAACTTTTTATCTTTTCTTTTTTTACCGCTCAGATTTAAAAAATAAGACTTACAAAATGTAAGCATATACAACATTAATAAACGTTCTATAAGAATTAGATTTGTGCAGTGGGCCTAATACATTATCACATTCAGGTATTGGCTATATGCCTGTCCTGCCAATATTGTTCTTCTCAGACCAGGTATTCCCAAACCAGGGGTATGCGCAATGCCTTCGGGGGTACACCAAAAAGTGATTCATAATTCTTTTTATTTTTAAGTAACATTTTCAAACAGTCAATTTATATTTTCCAACGGGCATTTGGGTAAGATTTTTTTCTTGCCTGAGTAGCCTCGTTTCACTGCCAAAAATAACATTTAAACGATCTTGTGTTGAGAAAAATAACAACACAATGTCAAATACAGGTAGCCTAGTCAAATAATTAACATCCAATCACATTAACCATTACTCTCTTTGTGGGAATTCCTCTCTGCTCATTCCGTTTGCTCGAAAATGGATAAAAGTTTTTATTTTTTATTTTTTTTAACTAAGGCCCATAGAGAGACAAACCAGCAGCACTGCACCTGTCGACGACACAAGTTGTTCTGCTTCCACGAGCAGATCCAATGCTAGCATCAGTAGTTCTACATTTGTTGTTAGTCCAGCTAGCATGGACACTGAGTCTGATGCAGCCGAAGAGCTACTGCCCCCTTACCCGGGAAAGCACCGAACAACAGACAGGGACGTTGGACCATCGTGCAAATATGATGAGAACTACATTGGTTTGGGCTTCACTTATATTGGGAGTAGTGCCTTTCCTCAGCCACAGTGTGTTATAAGTACAACTTGATAACTTCACTCTTGCGCAGACATTTAGAAACAAAACATGCCAATTTGAAAAATAAGCCACAGGAGTTTTTTGAGCGAGAATTAAGACTACTTTCGAGTAGTAAGACGTGTAAATATAAGCAACAGATACCATTAATAAGAAGGGGGTAGAAGCGTCTTATATTGTGAGCTACTGAGTGGCTAGGACAGGCAAGCCCCATGCTATTCTGGAGGACTTAAGAAGAATCCTGCTGCCGTGGATATGGCTGGGACAATGCTGGGGGAAAAGGCCAAAAAAAACAATGCCTTCATCAAACAACACTGGTTCACGACGCATCAGTGATATGGCAGGAGATGTTTTGAAACAATTACTGCTTCGCATACAAGCTAGTGAATTATATGCGTTACAGCTGGATGAGTCAACAGACGTGGCGGGCTTGGCACAGCTCCTGGTAAATGTCTGTTACAGCTGGATGAGTCAACAGACGTGGCGGGCTTGGCACAGCTCCTGGTATATGTCCGTTACATTTATGGGGGGGTCAATTAAGGAATCATCCTCTTCTGCAAACCACTGGAAACCAGGACAACACGAGAGGATATTTTTAAAGTACAGGACAGCTTTGTGACATCAAATGGACTTTGGTGGTCAAGATGTGTTGGTATCTGTACTGATGGAGCAAAAGCCATGACAGTGAGACATAGTGGAGTGGTAACGCGCGTGCAAGCAGTTGCTCCCGACGCCACTTGGGTACACTGCAGGATCCGCCGAGAGGCTCCTGCGGCCAAGCCTGACAGCTTGAAAGACGTTTTGGACACTACAGTGAAAATGTTTAACTTTGTTAAAGCAAGGCCCCTGAACTCATATTTTTTCTGCACTTTGCAATGACATGGGCAGCGACCATGTAACGATTTTACAACATATAGAAGTGCGCCGGTTATCAAGGGGCAAAGTATCGACAAGTAAAAAAATAATAATAATTGAGACGAGCTTAGTTATTTTTACTGACCATAATTTTCACTTGTCTGACCACTTGCATGATAAGTTTCTTACACTACTGGCCTATCTGGGTGATGTTTTTTTCTCGACAGAATGATCTGAATCTAGGATTACAGGGACTCTCCGCAACTATATTCAATGTGTGGGACAAAATTGAGGCTATGATTAAGAAGTTGGAGCTCTTCTCTGAATGCATTAACAAGGACCACACACAGGTCTTTCCATCGTTGTTTGATTTTATGTGCAAATGAACTCAAGTTTACGGGACAATGTCAATGTGATATAGCGAAGCACCGGAGTGAGTTGGTTGCGCAATTACACAGGTACTTTCCCGAAACGGATGACACAAACTAGATTCGTTATCCCTTTCCATGCCCTGCCTCCAGTCAACTCTGAACAAGAGCCTCATCAAAATTGCAACAAGAGGTTCTGTGAAAATGTATTATAATCAGAAGCCACTGACATATTTCTGATTTGGGCTGCACTCAGAGTATCCTTCCTTGAAAAATTGCGCTGTTAAGACACTGATGCCCTTTGCAACCACTTACCTATGTGAGAGTGGATTCTCGGCCCCCACTAGCATGAAAACTAAATACAGGCACAGACTGTGTGGAAAATGACTTAAGACTGAGACTCTCCAATACAACCCAACATTGCAGAGTTATGTGCATCGTTTCAAGCACACCCTTCTCATTAAACTGTGGTGAGTTATTCACAATTTTCGATGAACAAATAAGGTCTTGTATGTAAGATGGTTAAATAAAGCGTAAAATGATTGGTTATTATAATATTATTATTTTATTTGTGCCTTGGTCCTATAAGAGCTCTTTGTCACTTCCCACGAGCGGGGTGTGACAACACACGCTAATGTTTAATAAACCTAACGTGTCCTTTCAGTGTCCTCCATAGAATTAGGAACACTTGACTATGTCTTTCACCACTGTGTGTATATTTTTACAGGTCAAAGCCACTTACATTTGGATGCATAAATAATATATGCTTGTCAACAAACCTATTATAGGGATCAACAAATAGATTCAGCCGTGGGCCGATTTTGTATTTTGTATTTATTTATTACGCGATGGTCGGGGCTGGAACATAATTGTACATCATTTGGGGACTCTGCAAAATGACCGCAAGAAGCTCAAACAGATAACATTTCTATTTTCAAACCTTCAGTACATTTGTATACGATCACATATCTCTATTTTATACGTGGGAATAATTTGGAACAGATCTCCAAAAGTAAAATCACTTGGAGCTGATTTGACTGTGTTTTTAAATCACACACGGGAAGCCAGTTGTGGGGAATCCTGCTCTATTATATACCTGACATGTTGGTGTCCTTAAGGTAGTAGACCTAGATCAGTGTAATGCTTCTTGCTGAGCCAGTGTAATGCTTCTTGCAGGGCCCCTTCCCTGTGTGAAGTCATAATATACACTCCCGCCTGACTGTCTGATGTCCTGGTGGGAGGTTGGTGGTTTTCCTGACTCAGTCCTGCTGGTTGAGCCAACTGGTCCTGACTCAGATCTGTTCCCCTGCTGACTGGCCTAAGGTCCCTGCGTTCTGCTCAGCCAACTGGTCCTGACTCAGGTCTGTTCCCCTGCTGACTGGCCTAAGGGTTCTGCTCAGCCAACTGGTCCTGACTGAGATCTGTTCCCCTGCTGACTGGCCTAAGGGCCCTGCGTTCTGCTCAGCCAACTGGTCCTGACTCAGGTCTGTTCCCCTGCTGACTGGCCTAAGGGTTCTGCTCAGCCAACTGGTCCTGACTGAGATCTGTTCCCCTGCTGACTGGCCTAAGGGCCCTGCGTTCTGCTCAGCCAACTGGTCCTGACTCAGATCTGTTCCCCTGCTGACTGGCCTAAGGGTTCTGCTCAGCCAACTGGTCCTGACTCAGATCTGTTCCCCTGCTGACTGGCCTAAGGGTTCTGCTCAGCCAACTGGTCCTGACTGAGATCTGTTCCCCTGCTGACTGGCCTAAGGGCCCTGCGTTCTGCTCAGCCAACTGGTCCTGACTCAGATCTGTTCCCCTGCTGACTGGCCTAAGGGTTCTGCTCAGCCAACTGGTCCTGACTCAGATCTGTTCCCCTGCTGACTGGCCTAAGGGTTCTGCTCAGCCAACTGGTCCTGACTGAGATCTGTTCCCCTGCTGACTGGCCTAAGGGCCCTGCGTTCTGCTCAGCCAACTGGTCCTGACTCAGATCTGTTCCCCTGCTGACTGGCCTAAGGGTTCTGCTCAGCCAACTGGTCCTGACTCAGATCTGTTCCCCTGCTGACTGGCCTAAGGGTTCTGCTTAGCCAACTGGTCCTGCCTCAGAACTAGAGCCCCTTTTACCCATATCCATTTACTACACAGCTGGATTTGACTAACACAACAGTGGTACAGTGGGTGAAACTTACTGTCTAGGCATTGTGGTTAGGTTAGTGAGGATATAAGTTATTTAAAAAAATGAATCATTTAGACGTAGGTTGAAGGGACCATGGATTAGGTGGTGTCTCAGAATGGGAATTCTCCTAAAAAGAGCTTGAGCGAGAGGGCCTTTTCTTCTGTGGCCACTGGACATTGTTTCATTTTTTTATTCTCATGATCAGGTCAGCTAAGAAGACTTAGGCTAAACGAAATGGCCTACGGCTTACTGTACAGTTGGTTTCTGTTGCCCCATTCTTGCTGCTTTTTTCACACTGTATTTACACAGTTCCCCCTGTTAACTAAAAACCGGTAGCTTTAACCTTATCCTGTAGCACTCTCGCCCTTGTACACAATGTGTTTGTCTCTTTGTCCCTTTCCCTTCTAATGTCATTTCATCACTATGAATAGAAGCCTGTGCCAGAACCAGTCTGTTTAGAATGTCCTCTACAACACCTGCTCTTCCTCCTTTAACCAGAGGGTCCTGTGTCCTGTCATGCATCTGGCTCAGTGGTTTACTTTCTTAAGCAGACCTGGGTTCAAACACCTATTTGAAGTCATCAGAAAGAAAGGAGGACCAAGATAAAATGCCTTTTATGGCATGTTCAATGGAAACAAAGTTTAAAAACGCCAGTGCGTTTTGTGTGCGTGGCTTTCGTCAGGGAGCGCAAAGATATAATCTTTGATTTGATCAACCCTGACTTTGAAGAGGGAGTGGTTACAGAAATAATTTGTAACACTAGTAAGCAATACTATACATGTTAAAGTGAAATACTGTAGATATGTTATCAGATGCATCTCAAGGCTAGAAGCATCAGAACCCCCAGAAAGGCAGTTCCAACCCTGAATATGACTGGTCACAGTGTTAAGAATAAGATAACCATTTATTTTATAGTACACTGTTACACAGCTAACATGGACCACAACAGTCTAAACATAGCTGAGGGAAATAGAGCAAAAATGTCCACTAGATGACAGTAAATGGACCCATCATATCTTCATTTAAACCAGGGTACTTAGTGGCCTGTAGTTTATAAATCCATATCTTCATTTAAACCAGGGTACTTAGTGGCCTGTAGTTTGTAAATCCATATATTCATTTAAACCAGGGTACTTAGTGGCCTGTAGTTTGTAAATCCATATCTTCATTTAAACCAGGGTACTTAGTGGCCTGTAGTTTGTAAATCCAAAAACGTTCCCTTTGGTTTAACTGTTTAAGACAGTCCCCTTTTCTAAGAGGCCGGAATATGATCAATACCCATAGCTTGTAGGGAGGCAGGGTTTCCATGGTGTAGGGACTTGTAGTGCCTTGCCATCGGGTAGTCTTCAATGCCTACCCGTATGGCATACTTGTGTCCAACTAAGCGGTCTTGAAGGCGTCTCTTTGCCCGTCCAATATATAACACCTTGCACTGTGGACATTCCAATCAAATCCAATTTGAATTGGTCACATACACATGGTTAGCAGATGTTATTGCGAGTGTAGCGAAATGCTTATACACTTAAGGTTTTCTGGGCTAACAATGTAAGAAATACTGCATTAAAAAAACAGAATACTGCACAGTTTCCTAAGGACTAGAAGCGAAGCTGCCATCTCTATCAAGATGGCGCCGATAAATCTGTAACAAACATGAGTGGTTTTGCAGTTAATGAAATGCTTGACTTGATACTCCATTTTAGAAGCTGTCAACAAAATACTTGCATTTAAATGAGCCCCTGGGTTTGTGGTCTAGCAAAGTGTTTTGAGAGTCACCTGGAAGAGAGCTGTAGACTAGTTTGTCATTTAGGGTAGGACACCGCTTAAAGCTTATTATTGCGGTGGCTCTGGGAAGACTTGGCGTAGTGACGTATCACTTTGGAAGATTCCCCAAGTCTTTTTCATGATTCTTGTAATGTTCTCTGCATCAGTCCTGTATTTTGTAACAAATTACACTCGGATGTATCACGAGGCTCTCCCCTTCGAAACAAGTTCTCTCTGTCAAGTAATCCAGCCCTATTACCTGTATTATCAGGACCTGAGTGCTGTAGCCCCGATTCAAGAAGCCATTCTCCAATTCAGCAGATTTGACACTGTAGTCTGTTTCCTGATTGCAAATTCTGCGGATTCTTTGGAATTGGCCATATGGAATCTTTTGGCCTTTTTGGTTGGAAGCTGTCTGCTCTCAGAATGGTATTCCAATCTGTAGGCTTCCAAATGATTGATGTGCAAACAACCTCTGTCATTTTTTACTGATGTCAAGGTACAACAAATGTTATCCTTGCTGTACTCCATAGTTTGATGTGAGGGTTAATGCTGTTAAGGTATTGGTGGAAGGAAATAAGTTCATCTTCTGAGCCGGACCAGAACAGGTAAACATCATCATTTTAGCATCCCCACCATATAATCCGGTCAAATAACTGTTTTTTTAGAAGGATCTAAACTGAAGTATTTTTCCCATTTTACATAAGTACAAACCAGCGTAGCAAGCTCACATGGTACATCCTTTAACTTGTTCTGAAAGACAGATGTTGTTATTATTAAGAGTCCAGTCAGTGAGACCATGAATTCGTTGGAGGCATCGGTCTCAGGCCAGGTACTCGAGAAATGGTGCAGAGCAGCCAATCCGTGTTCATGTTCAATGGTGGTGTATAGAGACTCCACATCCATGTTGACTAAGTCATTTCAAAAAATTCCTGGGTTTGATTGAGCTTGCCCGGCTTATTGGACCAAGACAAGTCCTAAAACTGCAAACCCACCCATCTGGCACTGTAGAAGATTTCAAATAGTATTTTGAACCCAGGTCTGGTCTTAAGCACTCCACTTTCAGTTGAAGGGTGCAGCCAGAGTTTTGTGGTGGTCACTCACTAGTGCAGGTTACAAATGAGGGCCTAAGGGCTGCATAACACAGAAGCCACCGCTAATGTGATGGGTCACTGACTGAGTCCAAAATGGCACCCTTTTCCCTATATAGTGCACAACTTTTGACCAGATTCCTATGGGAGCTGTTCAAAAGTAGTGCACTATATGGGAAATGGGGTGCCATTAACAGCCAAGTGTCTGATCTGTATTTATGTACATCAACGTCAACCATGAGTAAGCAAATAAGTAAGACTTAAAGCTGACTGGCTCTCATTCAAAGTCACCTGACAAAGGCACTCCCCCCTGATTCAAGTGTACAAAGGTCCAGGCATTTCGTGACCAGCGTTTTTATCCAAAACTCTTGCTTTTGTCTGTTCCATGTAGTAGTGTTTGTCAAAGTGATTTATATTTCTTCACTGCCACCTTTGCACAGCATGTCTTACTGTATTTGTTTGTGCAGGGCACGTCATGTCCGTAGCCTAAGCCCCTGCTCTCTCTCATCTGGTTGGTTCCAGGAATCACCGTGAGTGCGATGGCTGCCCTGATCGTCATGACGACATCCATCCTATCGGTGATGGGCTCGCTCTACCTGGGCTACATCCTCTACTTCGTCCTCAAGGACTTCTGCATCATCTGCATCACCACATACGCACTGAACTTCATTCTCTTTATGCTCAACTACAAGCGACTGGTTTACTTGAATGAGGCCTGGAAGCAGCAGGTTCCAGCCAAACAGGACTAAGATGGGTTGTAAAAAAGAACAGTAGGCAAGTGAAAAATAGAACAAACAAAAAATGAAATGTGACCTCTTGAACAGAACATTTTGACTTGCCACCAGGAGACCTTGCTTCCAAAACAATGTTTATTCTGCTGTGTGTTATAAAAAAGAAACCAGAAGATTACCTTAGAATTTTTTTGGGGGGCCAGACATCTCTCAAGTTCATTGTTGCATACGTGATGGAAGGATAAAATAAAAAGAAGAGGGAGAATTTGTTTCTTAAAAAAAAAAAAAAATCTAACTCCTGTGACACAGGTGATGAATAGGGTTATGGGGCTGAAAACACATTCAATCCAAGCAAGCAGGGAAGCAACGGCAGAATGCCAGTCTTCACTATGGAAGATGGGAGGACAGGACAGGACACCCTTCTCCTGAACCAGAAGGACCAGAACATGGAAGAAACCTGGGACTTATAGGAAGGTCCTGTTCCTGCACAGCTGACCGGGTCCGGAAGCTAGCTGTAAACATTACTACAACCTGAGCGGAACTGAAAAATGGGTCAGAATACAAAATGCATGGTCATGGGGCGAACAATCATACAGTTCACAGCAGCAGCTTTGATTCCATGAGGAGAGAGAAACAGATGAACAACAAACACCACACAAGAGTTGTTTTATGTTTACACTTTACAGCAATTTTGTTTTGTCTTTTGAAAAGGACCACTAATATGAAACATTTGAGATTGTGTGTAATTCAGTCAGATTGTGTTTTTGTTTTCTTTTAGAGATTCTGTAAATAGGTGCTGAGCAGTATTCCAGGCTAGATTGTGATTTAGTGTTAATGTAGACTTTTAAGTTTTAAAAAAAAATCAAATAATTGAATCACAAGATGAGGAACAAAAAAGTAACCGAAATCAAGTCGTCATCTGGGTGAATTGAGTCTGCATGAAGATCTGTTTTGCAGTCAGTCAGTGTGTGACACCTTAAGTTCCTACAATCCCAAACGAGGCATGCTGCTCTAGGTTGCGTGGTGAGTCAAGTCAAGTGCTCACTGATCAGTTTCTTTCATCTCTTTCTCAGTCGCTCTCACCGAGGTCCCAAGGCATCTGATAAGCCCTTCCTCAGTGTTCCACTATTTACACTGGAAAACAAGGTCCGGGTAGTCCCAGCTGTTTCATTTAGATTTCTTACGTTTGGTGCCTAATGAACATGGCCCTAGTTAATTTCTCCTCTGCCCAGACTACTTACTCTCCATAATGGCACCTTCACTGTCTTGTCTTTATTACGTGTGATAAGCATTCCTGACACCACACGCTACTGTAGGAGTGGGATCCATGAAGACTTATGTGCCTAAAAGAGGTGTGAAGTGAATGACCTTTATTTTGTTGGGAGGAGGGATATGTAATGTATCACTACTTTTTGCTCATTCTCACCATTGTTACATTTTATTTGATCAATAACTGAATTGTGTACTTAAATGCTTTGTTAGTGTCTCACCCCTCTCCTGTATATTCTAATGGTAATGTAGCACAGGCGGCTAAACACGCAATGATTGTCTGTCCGCTCAATGGTGTTGATAGTAGTAGGCAGTTTTGTTCATTAAAAAAAAAGCTCTTAAGCCATTTTTGTAGGTTACTGTTGTTGGTTGAGAAATAAGGTTCATTGTCTCTCTCTTAATGGTACAACAGCACTGTTTGTGGGGAAGGAAACCACACAGTACTCAGTGTCCTTGCCTCTACCTCTCAGTATTGCCCACGGTGTGTGGAACAACCCAAGCCAGTTGGAACGTCCAGAACCAGCGCCAAGGGAAGCAGACGAGCTGATGGATCAGCTTAAAGCCATTCAACCCCAAATAATATTGTACTTGTTTTGTGAGGTTGCTTTCCAATGCAACATCCCCTGGCTCACATTGAACAACCTCATTGTTACGGTTTTAGATGGGCCCTTATCTTAGCTACGTGTTATATGGCAGATTGTTACACAAGTCGGTTACTCACTGTGTCTGTTGGCACTGTCAGCCATCAACAAACTACAATAGCAATCGTTGCTACAGTAGTTCAGTGCTGTTGGGTCATAAACCCATGTTACTATGGAATTATTTGTGAGACTTGATTAATATTCCCTCAAAACCAAAGAGGTGGGTGGAATATGTTTGGCTTATTAAATCACAAGTCAAAGTCCCTAAAAGAAGCTTACAAACAGTGTTCCTAACCTGTTAGATAAGGAGTCACCACATTTGACGTATGTTTTTGTCAAATTAAAATAATTGAATAAAGTCAATAGAAACAGCTAAATGCATAATACGCCCTCAGCTAATCCTGATCAGTGTCCTGTTTCATAAAGTGTTGAGTGAATTCTAAAAGGTAACAAGATTTAGAGCGAAGACGGTCATGTTCGCTGCATCAACAAAAGCCATCAAAAGTGCCTTCTGTTGGCTAGTTGGCAAGAGCACAAGCAGATCTGAGACCAGGCTACTCCATAGACCTTGTGGGTAGAAATGACCCACCAAAAAGCCTGTCTTGTATCTAAACGGTCATTGTTTTTTTTGTTTTTTTTACCCAATTCTCTTAACTATATTTTCAGTACATGAATCTTTAAAAAATGTTATCTTTAATTTCTCTGAGATGGGCACTTTTTTTTGTTTCTGAAAAAAATATATTAATTGTCCGAATTACAATATTGTAAAGTTCTTATTTCTTTCTCTGACTGTGACTTAGTGAAATAATAGTTATTTCTTCCCTAATGTTGTATAAATGGACTCCATTAGTAACTACACCCTTTAGCTGTAGAGTTAACATTATGGGTTATTTTGGTAGGAAAAAAGGATTGGAGGTCTAGGAATCCATGTCATCACATTTCTTTGTGGGAGAAAGACTAGGTTTGCTTTTGTATTTGCCAAATATTAAGTTGAAAAAAATGCTGTATTTTCTTACATGGAACAAGTGTTACGTGAATGGTTGATGAGATGGGTGCAGAGAAACAATCGGATGAAATTCTGTATTTGCTTCCCTTGTTAGAAACTGTTGCGGAAGTTGACACGAGTGAACATTTTAATTGTGTCATTGTTGTGTGGAAATGTCTACCATTAAAACATTCCTTCTGAAGTGTGTTTTCTGTGCCTCTTCCTATGACATCTCACTCTTGAATTAATATTTCACTGAAAATATGTAACTGAAAATCTTGTCAACTAGCAAAATGATTAATTGGCAACAGCTATTCAACGTTTATGCTGTCTCAACAGTGTTGGGTGTTGAAAATAACTTAAATCCATTGGGTTGATAATGTCAAGGTTTCACAGTATAAAGCTGTGGTCGTTCTCTTCCAGGGAACGGACTTACTAGTAAGGAAGGAACAATATTTAAGAATCTCTACAGTTCATTACTAAGGGCTAGATTCAATCCGGATGTTATTTAGCTTGATTTAAATGTAAACCTAATTTTAGATTGTGCCAACATACAGTACCTAGTGAAAGCCTACACACCTCTTTAGGTTGTTTTTTTTGCGGGGGGGGGGGGGGGGGGGGGGGGGTTGTTTTAAAATTGATCATTATACCATGGATCATTTAGCTATTTAATTTTGAATTTTAGGACCCTTGTAGGTATCACTTTTTATTTATTATTACTAAACATTGAATTTGGCCTTATTATCAATATAGAAACTCACTGAATAACATTCATACATGGCAAAACAGTCCAAAAATACATCTAAAGGAAGTATGAAGTCTGTCTCCTATCTGAGAGACATAAGTAGCTCAGAAAAATAAAGAATTTACAGTGGAATTACCCATATACATTTGAAATGGAAATGCCTTATTCACATCCATACATTTTTTGACCCACCGTGCTTGACCGTTGGTATGATGTTCTTACTGTGGAATTCAGTGTTTGGTTTCACCAGGCATAGTGGATTTGGGTAATGTCATCCAAAAGTTATACTTTTGAATCATCTGTCCATAAAACATTCTTCCAAGAGTCTTGATGATCATCCATTTGCTTTTTGGCAAACTTGAATCAACTTTTTGGACAACATGTGTTCCCATTATGCCTGGAGAAAACCAAAAACTGGATTCCACAGTAAGACCATAACAGCGGTCAAGCATGGGGATGGCAGTGTGATCGTTTGGTGATGCTTTGCTACCTCAGGACCTGGACAACTTGCCTTAATAGAAGGAACCATGAATGCTGCTCCGTATCAGAGAATTATACAGGAGAATGTCAGGCTGTCTTGTCTGTAAGCTGAAGCACAGCTGGGTCATGCAGCAAGATGATACAAAACACACAATCAAGTCTACATGAAAATGGCTAAGAAGCAAGACGTTTTGGAACGGCCTAGTCAAAGTCCAAACCTAATCCCAATTGAGATGTGCCAGTACTTGAAACGGGCAGTGCATGCTTAAACCCGCAAATGTCGCTGAGTTACAGCAGTTCTGCATGGAAGACAGGACCACATTTCCTCCACAGCGACGTGGGAGACTGATCAACAACTACAGGAAGTGTTTGGTTGGAGTCATTATAGCTAAAGGTGGACTGATCAACAACTACAGGAAGTGTTTGGTTGGAGTCATTTATCGCTAAAGGTGGACTGATCAACAACTACAGGAAGCGTTTGGTTGGAGTCATTGCAGCTGAAGGTGGCACAACCAGTTATTGAGTGTAAGGGAGAAATATATTTTTCACACAGGGGATTTGGGTGTTGCAAAACTTTGTTAAATTTAATAAATAAAATAAGTATACATTTTTTTTTAAATTTGTTAACTCAGGTTCCCTTTATCTAATATTTGATTTTGGTTGAAGATCTGATAATTCAGATCCTGTGTCAGAATAGAGTGCTCGGGTTGGGGTGTAGGGTTTGAGCATAGCCTGAATGTAGGGAGGGGCAGTTCCTCTTGCTGTTCCGTAGGTAAGCACCATGGTATTGTAGTGGATGCGGGCTTCGATCGGAGTGGGCGGAGGAGCGGGGTGACATGAGAGAACTTGGAAAGGCTGAGTGAATGAGTAGCGGATGTCGTCAACCTTTTTTTCAAAGTGGTTGACAAAGTCGTCCACAGAGAGGGAGGTGGAGGATTAAGGAGGGAGGAGAAGTTGGAAAAAAGTTTCCTAGGGTTAGAGGTAGACGCTTGAAATTTAGAGTGGTAGAAAGTGTCTTTAGCAGCAGATACAGAGAAAGAGAAGGTAGAGAGGAGGGAGTGAAAGGATGTTAGGTCCTCCGGATGTTTAGTTTTCACTCAGCTGTCCGCAGCCCTGTTCTGTAAGCTCGCAATGAGTCACTCAGCCACGGAGCAGGACAGGAGGGCCGAGCCGGCCGGGAAGAATGGGGACGAGTCATAGGATGCGGAAAGGAGAGGAAGGTCGAAGAGGCAGAATCAGGAGGGAGAAGGATTTAGCAAAAAGGAGAGATGATAGAATAGAAGAGAGTAGAGGGAGAGAGCGACGATTGCGACAACACAGGACCATCTGGGTAGGGGTTGAGTGGTTAGGGAAGGAGGAAAGGGAGACAGAAAAGGAAACAAAGTAGTGATCAGAGACCTGGAGGGAAGTTGCAGTGACATTAGTAGGCGAGCAGCCTCTAGTAAAGAGGTCAAGCGTATTGCCTGCATTGTGAGTTGGAGGGGATTGGGAAGGGGTGAGGTCAGAAGAGGAAAGGAGGGGAAAGGGAGAGTTGGAAATAAATTAATCAAAGGCAGATGTCGGGAGATTGAAGTCGCCAAGTGAAGTGATCCATCGTCAGGAAATTAGCTTATAAAAGGTGTCAAGCTCATTGAGGAACTCTCTAAGGGCACCTGGTGGGTGATAGATGACAATAATAAGCTTGAGTGGACATGTGACAGTGACAGCATGGAATTCAAATGAGATGTACAGTTGAGAGAGGGAGAGAACATCTACACTTAGGAGAAATGAGTGGACCTACGCCACCACCACAACTACCAAATGCTCTCGGACTATGAGAGGAAACATAGTCAGATGAAGAAAGAGCAGCTGGAGTAGCAGTGTTCTCTGAGATGATCCATGTCTCCGTCGGGGCCAAAAGGTCAAGGGCCTGAAGGGCAGCAAACGCTGAGATAAACTCTGCAATCTTGACTGCAGATCGGCAGTTCCAAACGCTACCAGAGACCCGGAATTCCACATGGGTTGTGCTCGAAGGGCACACTAAATTAAAAGGGTTGCAGCCAAGGGGGAGCGTCTGTAAAGCCTACAGCGAGAGGTCCAAACAGGTATAGAAAACACACATAGCTACCTACATGTACAAATTATCTCGACTAACCTGTACCCCCGCATATTGACTCGGCACCGGTACCCCCTGTAAATTATTTTTACTTTAGTTTATTTAGTAAATATTTTCTTAACTCCATTTCTTGAACTGCATTGTTGGTTAAGGGCTTGTAAGTAAGCATTTCACAGTGAGGTCTACACCTGTTGTATTTGGCGCTATTTTCAGGTCTCTCCAGAGATGTTCCATCGGGTTCAAGTCCAGGCACTGGACTTTTCATCAAGGATCTCTCTGTACTTTGCTCCGTTTATCTTTCCCTAAATCCTGACTAGACTCCCAGTCCCTGCTGCTGAAAAACATCCCCACAGCATGATGCTGCCACCACCATGCTTCACCATAGGGATGGTGCCAGGTTTCCTCCAGACGTGAAGCTTGGCATTCAGTCCAAAGAGTTCAATCTTGGTTTCATCAGACCAGATAATCTTCTTTCTCATGTTCTGAGAGTCCTTTAGATGCCTTTTGGCTCCAAGTGGGCTGTCATGTGCCTTTTGAGGAGTTCCACCTGGCAACTCTATCATAAAGGCTTGATTGGTGGAGTGCTGCAGAGATGGTTGTCCTTCTGGAAGTTTCTTCCATCTCCACAGAGGAAACCTGGAGCTCTGTCAGAGTGACCATTAGGTTATTGGTCACCTCCCTGACCAACACCCTCCCCTGATTGCTCAGTTTGGTTGTTCCAAACTTCTTCCATTTAAGAATGATGGGGGCCACTGTGTTCTTGGAGACCTTCCATGCTGCAGACATTGTTTTGGTGACCTTCCCCAGATCTGTGCCTGGACACAATCCTGTCTCGGAGATCTACGGAAAATTCCTTTGACCTCATGGCTTGGTTTTTGCTCTGACATTCACTGTCAACTGTGGGACCTTATATAGACAGCTGTGTCCAAGTCCAGTCAATTGAATTTACCACAGGTGGACTCCAATCAAGTTGTAGAAACATCTCAAGGATGATAAATGGAAACAGGATGCACCTGAGCTCAATGTCGAGTCTCATAGCAAAGGGTCTGAATACTTATGTAAATAAGGTATCTGTTTTTTTTATTACATTTAATTAATTTACAAAAATGTCTTAAAACCTGTTTTCACTTTGCCATTATGGGTTATTGTGTGCAGATTGATGAGGATTTAAAAAAAAAAAAGTTATTTATTTTAGAATAAGGCTGTAACGTAACAAAATGTGGAAAAGGGGAAGGGGTCTGAATACTTTCCAAATACACTGTATCTGGTTTAGAAATCAATTATTGTACAAATGTTTTGGTAGATGATTGTATTGCAAGGTATGCTATATGTGTAGGCTATGCCATATGTACTGGCTAATATGCATATGCAGCTGTCATTTTTAAACCTCCATTCTAGCATACATGACACACACATCTTTGTATCTACATGCTTTCATTTGGGTTTCTATGCAAAGTATATGATTGAATGTTTCTTTAAGCCTGCAGCTAATTACTTGAAATGAGACATAATCATGCCAAAACATGATTCAAAAATGTAATTCACTGACAGAGATAGCTAATGAAACGCAACTTTACATTTATAGTAGCTGGCTCGGCTAGTCAAACTGTAACATTGGCTAGCTTTTAATAAATTGGCTAAATGGCCAATGGAGTTACCTCTTCATACGATCAAGACAATTCGTACTGCATTGTGCATATTTGAAGTGCACTCCAAAACAGTTATTTATCTTTTTTCAGTCTTTGAGAGCTATCTATAGCCCTTCCTCTTCATCAGACATTAACTTGCGTTTTCACAAGAGACTGTGTTTACATTGTAGATAGAAGCAGGCCATTGGCTGCCTTCATCATGAGGGGTTTGTAAGGGAGTTCTGATTTAGCAGTTCGGCAAATTTGCCTGAGCAGACAGTCTTGAAATATACTTTTTATGAGAAAATGTGCAGGAATTGAAGGTGCCAACAAATGTTATAGTTTCATAAGAATGTTTTACGGTCATATACAAAAAATCTGCTCCTACCTCGACGGGGGATCTAACAACTTAATCTTTTCAGGCTTTGGCCCACCACCTAGTAAATTAAATAGTTCCCGGTCACGTTGTCCAGCGCCACATTTTCCTAATGTAAACCCTGATTGCAACATAAGCATAGACCAACGCGAGCGAGGTTCAATACAGCTAGCAAGCATCACAAATAATCAATGTCATTATGATACACGCACGCACGCACGCCCCCCCCCCCTCAGAGAGACACAGCTTAACTTCTTCGATATAGGGGGCGCTCTTTTAATTTTTGGATGAAAAACGTTCCCGTTTTAAACAAGATATTTTGTCATGAAAAGATGCTCGACTATGCATATTAATTGACAGCTTTGGAAAGAAAACACTCTGACGTTTCCAAAACTGCAAAGATATTGTCTGTGAGTGCCACAGAACTGATGTTACAGGCGAAACCCAGTTAAAAAAATCTATCAGGAAGTGCCGCATTTTTTGAAACCGCCTCATTTCAATGACTCCTTATATGGCTGTGGAGGAGCTAGGAGTCAGCTTACGTTTTCCCCAAGGTGTCTGCAGCATTGTGACGTATTTGTAGGCATATCATTGGAAGATTGACCATAAGAGACTACATTTACCAGGTGGTCGCTTGGTGTCCTCCGTCGCAATTATTGCGTAATCTCCAGCTGCAGTATTTTTCCGTTTGCCTTTGATGAGAAACCGACTGCCAGGAATGATTTTTCATCGAATAGAATTGTGAAAAACACCTTGAGGATTGATTCTAAACAACGTTTGCCATGTTTCTGTCGATATTATGGAGCTAATTTTGAAAAAAGTTGACTGCATTTTCTTTCTTTTTTTCTTAGCCAAATGTGATGAACAAAACGGAGCTATTTCTCTTACACAAATAATATTTTTGGAAAAAATGAACATTTGCTATCTAACTGAGAGTCTCGTCATTGAAAACATCCGAAGTTCTTCAAAGGTAAATGATTTTATTTGAATGCTTTTCTTGTTTTTGTGAAAATGTTGCCTGCTGAATGCTAGGCTTAATGCTATGCTAGGCTATCAATACTCTTACACAAATGCTTGTGTAGCTTTGGTTAAAGCATATTTTGAAAATCTGAGATGACAGTGTTGTTAACAAAAGGCTAAGCTTGTGTTTCAATATATTTATTTCATTTCATTTGCAATTTTCATGAATAGGAAATGTTGCGTTATGGTAATGAGCTTGAGGCTATGATTACGCTCCCGGATACGGGATTGCTCGACGCTAGAGGTTAATGTGAGTTCTCACATTTTTCAACATGTTTTTTTTAAACATTTTTTTTACAAAAGGATAGATTTGGAGTTAGATAAACTTGGATTTTTCGGCAGGTACATATGCAGGATGCTACAGCGTGGCCTTCACTCCAGATCAAAACTCCAAACCTACAACCTAATTTTTACCAAAATTAACCGGAGAGATTACTGCTTCAAGATTGTATTTTTCCAAGCTATAGGGTACTCTAACCAACAAACAGCAGAGACCTGAGGACACCATTTCAAACTGGAACTGAGCCAGATGCAAATTCCATTAGCACTAAGGTGTAAAGTAAAAGGCCTTTGGGCCAAACAAGTTTCAGGAGTCTTTAAAGTGTCCTCTGAAGCCCCCTCCTGCTGTTCAAAGACCATTCACTGGCATTCTTTACAATAAATCTGCCTCCAGAAATAAAAGCTTCTCCCAAGTGGGTGTGACACCTACTGCCATTGCCTGCTGCTTGGATTCCAACTGGCGATCTGTTCACCGTCTGACCTGGCCATGTCTGGTACAGGTACCCCCACCACACCCCCCCCTCTCTCCTGAGCTTTCACTCGCCTCCAGCACACACTCCCTGTTGGGGCGAGTGACTCTAAACTTACAATGGCTAGCCCCAAGTCGTTATATATTTTATATTTTTCTTGTGTATTTTTCTATTTGCCTCATGACTCCTGCATACTTTGTTGACTACAAACTTTATTTACCCAATCGTGGGACAGACTGTGTTTGTTTCCACACTCGGGACTCTGACTCTATTGATTACACAGACTTTTGGCCTTCCATCCTATTCTAACCACCTCTCGCCGGCTTTGTAGTCATGTTACCTGATGAAATTGCTGTTCAATCTGATCTTGTTGCCATCTGATACACATTCAGATGTCCTAAACCAGCACTGCAGAGCTCTCCCTGTACTATGCCATGCCTTGATTGCATTACTGTTGATATCTGGAAATGTGCATGTACACGCTGGCCCATCTACTGTTGCTAGCCCTAATTCTGACTTGTGCTCTGATATCTGCTTCACTGATTTCTGCTCTTGTAAAAGCCTGGGTTTTCTGCACGTTAACACTAGAAGCTTATTACCTCAAATGTATCAATCGAAAGTGTGGGTTCACAGCTCCAATCCAGATGTGTTGGTCATTACTGAGATGTGGTTAAGAAAGAGTGTTTTGAATACCGACGTTAACCTCTCTGGTTATAACCTTTTTCGGCAAGACAGATCTTCCCAAGGTCGGGGAGAGGCAGTCTTCACCAAGGATCACCTTCAGTGCTTGGTTGTCTCCACCAAGTCTGTCCCCAAACAATTTTATTTGCTGGTTTTAAGCATTAAAACTTTCAAATACCTCTTTGTTGACTGTTGCTGGGTGCTATCGTCCTCCATCAGCACCTGCTTGTACCCTACCTGCCTGTAGCTCTCTCCTGGTCCCTTACACTAAGTCTGAATTTGTCCTGCTAGGTAACCTAAACTGGGACATGCTTAAACCACCTGACCAAGTCCTAAAGGAATGGGAATCTTTCTCAGAGTATCACCAATCCCCCAAGGTATGACTCCAAACACCCAGAAAAGGATACTCTTCTTGATGTTATCCTCACAAATAACAGCCTGTGGTTCGTAATGGCTGCTCAGTGAACGACCTGTCCTGATTTGTCATAGACGCTTGCTAAAAAACTTGAGCAAGCCTTCCTTCATGAACTGGCCTCTGTAAAATGTTATAGAATCAGCTCGATCCCCTCTGTCGAGGACGCTTGGACCTTCTTTTTTGATATTTTCAGTGGTATTGTTAACAAACACACCCCCCTGTAAAGAAAATGACAAAAACAGGTTCAGCCCCTGGTTCGATCGTGATCTTGCAGAGTTACTCCACTTCAAGAATTGCATTTGGCGAAAGACTTGGCACACGCATACTCAAGCTGACTGGCTATTGTTCAGGCAAATGAGGAAAAAAGTGCACTCAGGCTATCCGGAAAGCCAAAGGTAGTTACTTTAAGGAGCAGTTCTCTCTGTGGCTCTAACCCCAAGAAGTTCTGGAAAATAAATAAACCCTCCTTCTCACAACCGCCCATATCCCTTAATGTTGATGATGTGGTTGTTACTGACAAGAAGCACATGGCTGAGCTCTAATCACCACTTCATTAAGTCAGGATTCCTATTTGACTCAGCCATGCCTCCTTGCCCGTCCAACATTTCCTCATCTCCCACCCCTTCTAATGCGACTATCCCCGATGCGTCTCCGTCTTTTTCTCCTGATACAAAGTTTATCCCTGCAGGCAGTCACTGAGTCGGAGGTGCAAAAAGAGCTCCTGAAACTTGACCCCGAAAAAAAACATCTGGGTCAGACGGTTTAGACAATTTCTTCTTTAAGGTTGCTGTCCCTGTCATCGCCAAGCCTGTCTCTCCTTTCTGGGGATGTTCCCACTGCTTGGAAGGCAGCCACAGTTTGTCCTTTATTTAACTTCTTGATCCTACTTGAGACGCAGACGTCTCAAGTAGGCACCTGGAAATGCAAATGCGCTACGCTAAATGCTAAATGTACTCGTTAAAACTCAAACGTTCATTAAAATACACATGCAGGGTATTGAATTAAAGCTACACTCGTTGTGAATCTAGCCAACAAGTCAGATTTTTAAAATGCTTTTCTGCGAAAGCACGAGAAGCTATTATCTGATAGCATGCAACACCCCAAAATGCCTGAAGGCGACGTAAAACAAAAGAATTAGCGTAGCCGGCGCTACACAAAAACGCAGAAATAAAATATAAAACATTCATTACCTTTGATGATATTCTTTGTTGGCACTCCTATATGTCCCAAAAACATCACAAATTGGTCTTTTTCCCGATTAAATCCGTCCATGAATGCCCAAAATATCCATTTGTATAGCCTGTCTGCTTCAGGAAAAAAGCTCTCTTCCAACACGCAACGTCATGTTTAAAAATTATATAAGTTGCCTATATTCTTTGACAAAACACTTCAACCTACTTTTATAACCCAACTTTAGGTATTTGTAAACGTTAATAAGCGATCAAATTGATCACTGGGCGATCTGTATTCAATAGCAGCTACTCAAGAAAACAATGTCCATTTTTCAATCTTCCAAAATCGATTGTTGTAGGCTGGATGGAATGACGGATCTATTGGTCATGTCTCAAAGGATTTTTGTCAATGAAAATGACGTTTTTGGCGACATCGTGTGGAAGCTGTAGGAATTGCATCCGTCTCCATATTAAATTTGGTTTCCTTTAAACAATACATGAAAGGGGCGCATGGATACTTTTTTCAGCTTTCAGTGACCAGTTTTTCTTGCGCTTTTCGATGAAACACACGCTCTGTTATAGTCACAGCCGTGATTTAACCAGTTTTAGAAACTTCAGAGTGTTTTCTATCCACACATACTAATCATATGCATATACTATATTCCTGGCATGAGTAGCAGGACACTAATGTTGCGTGATTTTTAACAGAAGGTTCGAAAAAGGAGGGGGTAGGATGAAGAGGTTAAAGGGGGAGATGCTGATACTGTTACAGACCTATTTCTATTTTTCCCTGCTTATCAAAAGTGTTGAAAAACTTGTCAATAATCAACTGACTGGCTTTCTTGATATCTATAGTATTATCTCAGGTATGCAATCTGGTTTCCGCTCAGGTTATGAATGTGTCACTGGTTTTCTAAGTACCTCTCTCAAAGAGTGCAGTGTATAAAGTCAGAAAATCTGCTGTCTCAGCCACTGCCTGTCACCAAGGGAGTACCCCAAGGCTCAATCCTAGGCCCCACGCTCTCGTCAATTTACATCAACAACATAGCTCAGGCAGTAGGAAGCTCTCTCATCCATTTATAGTTTTATACTCAGCTGGCCCCTCCCCAGATTTTGTGTTAAATGCTCTACAACAATGCTTTCTTAGTGTCCAACAAGCTTTCTCTACCCTTAACCTTATTCTGAACACCTCCAAAACAAAGGTCATGTGGTTTGGTAAGAAGAATGCCCCTCTTCCCACAGGTGAGATTACTACCTCTGAGGGTTTAGAGTTTGAGGTTGTCACTTCATACAAGTACTTGGGAGTATGGCTAGACGGTACACTGTCCTTCTCTCAGCACATATCAAAGCTGCAGGCTAAAGTTAAATCAAGACTTGTTTTTTTTCTGTCATAATCGCTCCTTTCACCCCAGCTGCCAAACTAACCTTGATTCAGATGATCCTCCTACCAATACTAGATTACGGAGACATAATTTATAGATCGTCAGGTAAGGGTGCTCTCGAGCGGCTAGATGTTCTTTACCATTAGGCCATCAGATTTGCCACCAATGCTCCTGATAGGACACATCACTACACTCTATACTCCTCTGTAAACTGGTCATCTCTGTATACCCGTTGCAAGATCCACTGGGTGTTTATTTTTAAAACCCTCTTAGGCCTCACTCCCCCTATCTGAGATATCTACTGCAGCCCTCATTCTCCACATACAACACCCGTTCTGCCAGTCACAATATGTTAAAGTTCCCCAAAGTACACGTCCCTGGGTCGCTCCTCTTTTCAGTTCGCTGTAGCTAGCGACTGGAACGAGCTGCAACAAACACTCAAACTAGACAGTTTTATCTCAATCTCTTCATTCAAAGACTCAATCATGGACACTCTTACTGACAGTTGTGGCTGCTTTGTGTGATGTATTGTTGTCTCTACCTTCCTGTCATTTGTGTAAGTAATACTATGGGGATGAGGTACAGGTACAGTGATCGGTAAGCTGCGCAGACAGCTGATGCTTAAAAAGTTAGAGGGGGAGATAAGACTCCAGCTTCAGAGATTTTTGCAATTCGTTCCAGTCATTTGGCAGCAGAGAACTGGAAGGAAAGGCGGCCAAAGGAAGTGTTGGCTTTGGGGATGACCAGGGCAATATACCTGCAGGAGCGTGTCCTACGGGTGGGTGTTGCTATGGTGACCAGTGAGCTGAGATAAGGCAGGGCTTTACCTAGCAAAGACTTGTAGATGATCTGAAGCCATTTGGCGGCATAAGTGAAGGAGGCTTTTTAGCGAAATAGGAAGCTGATTCTAGATTTAATTTTGGATTGGAGCTGCTTAATGTGAGTCTGGATGGAGAGTTTACAGTCTAACCAGACACCTAGGTATTTGTAGTTGTCCACATATTCTAGGTCAGAACCATCCAGAGTAGTGATGCTAGTTGGGAGGGAGGGTGTGGGCAGCAATCGGTTGAAGAGCATGCACTTAGTTTTACTAGAATTTAGAAGCAGTTGGAGGCCACGGAAGGAGTGTTGAATGGCGTTGAAGCTCATTTGGAGGTTTGTTAGCAGTGTCCAAATAAGGGCCAGATGTATACAAAATGAATTTCATCTGCGTAGAGGTGGATCAGAGAATCAGCAGCAGCAAGAGCGACATCCTTTATATATACAGAGAAGAGTCGGCCCGAGAATTGAACCCTGTGGCACCCCCATAGAGACTGCCAGAGGTCAGGACAACAGGCCCTCCAATGTCCCACTGAACTCTGATAAGTAGTTGGGGAACAAGGCGAGGCAGTAATTTGAGAAGCCAAGGCAATTGAGTCTGCAAGATAACAATGCGATGATTGACAGAGTCAAAAGCCTTGGCCAGGTCGATGAAGATGGCTAGGTCGATGAAGATGGCTGCACGGTACTGTCTTTTATCGATGCCGGTTATGATATCTGATATGACCAGCTCGGAAACCAGATTGCATAGTGGAGAAGGTACGGTGGGATTCGAAATGGTCGGCAATCTGTTTATTAACTTGGCTTTCGAACGAAGACTTTAGAAAAGGCAGGGCAGGATGGATATAGGTCTATAACAGTTTGGGTCTAGTGTCTCCCCCTTTGAAGAGGGGGATGACTGCGGCAGCTTTCCAATCTTTGGGGATCTCAGACGAAAAGAAAGAGGTTGAATAGGCTAGTAATAAGGGGTTTCAACAATTTCGGCTGATAATTTTAGAAAGTGAGGGTCCAGATCGTCTTGCCCATGTATTTATTTTCAGATTTTCAACAACAAAAAGTCTCAGAAATCTGCTGAATTTCCTCAACTGAAGGTCAGCTAAGTTAACCTAGGCTACTTAACGTTACTAGCTCGGTATTTGAAGTTATCATTAGTACTCTATTATCAAGTAAAAGCATATGCTTATTATTCATAATTTCTCAAACATTTATTAGCTAATTATTCAGTTGAATACGCTATGCTACAGCCATTGAATCGGTCTTTGAGAGTTAAGGGACATTAATGACTAGCTCGGTCCACGACATTGTTATATTTAAAAAATAAATAAATACAAGGACAAATGTTTTTAATCAGTGACTGAAATTTCGCACTGTGATATTCACTTCCGGACTTGGAAAGAGCTCAAAGAGTTCTTAGTAGAACGCCCCTCTGAATAACGGGGCGTGGTTTTGGCTTAACTGCGTTGGGAAAAAGAAAGCAATTTTTCCACTGGGCTTCTCTTCTTCTAACGTAGGTGCGCAGCTAACAGTTCAACTGTCTGCCCCTAGTTGTAGAGCTACATAAATGTCAACAAACAACCTTTGATTTCAAAATATGGAAATGTATAGAATCAATCACAGTACATGTTTTGAAGTTATAAGAGTAATAATAAGCCAGATCGGCCTATCACGTACATGACCATATGTCAGTCATAAGTCCCAAAGAGGGCGTTTTGTCCTGCTCCTGCATTCATCAGAGACAAACCATTGGGCTCAGCCCATATTTCACATCAATGTGTTTACAATTACATCGGTAATAAAATTGCCAATTTTAGGAAATGTTATAACATACTATTTACAAGTAGAATGGAATGGTTTGCCTTGTGTATGATTTGTCTTTGACACTCATAACCAGCCAGAAAATATTTGAATATATAAATCACAATGCGTCTTAATATGGGTCATGACAGTGTTGTGACTGTTATATATATTATGGCATGGTTATGACCGTGTTATGCTAGGGGTCAAATAAAGTGAGACCGAAAGTTCATATCAGAAACAGTGAGCATAGCGAGTAACAGCTAGTTACATCAGCATGAGTCACCAGCGCAATGCCTGACATCCGGCATTGATGAAGCGTGTCGAACTGGTAAACTTAAATAGGCCGCATGTAATTAGTGTGTGAATCCAATTGGTGCAATATCTGCTGATGCAATCAGCTGATGCCACCACACTCGGGTTTCCCTTCTGAACTGGCTACACACCAGAAGCGTTCCCAGGGATGCTGGCCCATGTTGACTCAAGAGCACAGGGAGTGATGGTTGCTGATAATGGGCCTCTGTACGCCTATGTAGATATTCCATTTTTTTTTAAAAAAGGTTTTTAATTCTGCTGTTTCCAGCTACAATAGTCATTTACAACATTAACAATGTCTACACCTTAGATCAATTTGATGTTCTTTTAATGGTAAAAAAAAAAAAAAAAAAAAGTTTTTCTTTCAAAAACAAGGACATTTCTAAGTGACCCCCAACCTTTAAACAGCAGTGTGTAATTTTTTATTTTGAAAGGTTGGAGTAGGTGGTATAGATCAGTGGGGGAAAATCCCAATTGAATACATTGTTGGATCTTAATTAAAAGCAGCATAATGTGACAGCTGTGCAAAGGGTGTGTTCACTAGGCACTGTATAGAGCGTTTACCGAGAATGCAGTCTTCAAACATTGACATTCAATTGTGCTATAGCGTGGATCCACGGTGCGGATTGAATATAGGCCTAAATTAGGAACTGAATGACACCAGGCGGAATATTTGGGATTATTGGAATGCTCCGAAAACAAAGACTGACTTGAACTGGTTGCTAACAAAGGATAACAGTACCTTACATGGTGAACTCCAAAACTTGTCATTCACTTCAAATATACTGATGAGAATTAGGAAGTTTTATTAGACAGTGCATAGATTGTCACGTCAGTGCACAGTATGTGATTGTTAGTTTCTATATAAAATCATGGTTATAAATATACTGCATAAGTGAGATTCAAATGGATGTCATTTTTTTGTCAATTTTAATTAGAATTTTTTATTTTACCTTTATTTTACTAGGCAAGTCAGTTAAGAACAAATTCTTATTTTCAATGACGGCCTAGGAACAGTGGGTTAACTGCCTGTTCAGGGGCAGAACGACAGATTTGTACCTTGTCAGCTCGGGGATTCGAACGTGCAACCTTTCGGTTACCACTAGGCTACCCTGCCGCTACCCTGTGATCTACACAATATACTTGTCAAAGTAAAAGAAAAATTCAAACATAAAAAAAAATATATATATACACACACACTGTCAACATGTTAGAATCAACTTTGGCATCGATTACAGCTGTGAGTCTTTCTGGGTTTCTAAGATCTTTCCACACCTGGATTGTGCAACATTTTCCAGTTATTTTCAAAATTCAAATGGTTTGTTAATTAATCATTGCTGGATAACCATTTTCAGGACTTGCCATAGACTTTCAAGCATATTTAAGTCAAAACTAACTTGGCCACTCGGGAACATTCACAGCCTTCTTTGTAAGCAACCCCAGTGTAGATGTGGGTTTGTGTTTAAGGTTATTGTCCTGCTGAAAGGTGAATTCATCAGTGTCTGGTGGAAAGCAGACTGAACCAGGTTTTCATGTTGCCTGCGATAATTTTTTATCCTAGATAAACTCCCGTGTCCTTAATTACAAGCATACCGAAACTTAGCAAAAAAATAAACGTCCCTTGTCAGGACCCTGTCTTTCAAAGATATTTGGATTTTTACAAATTAACTTAATTGTGAAAGGTTTAAACACCGTTTCCCATGCTTGTTCAATGAATCCTAAACAATTAATGAAAATGGTACAGGATGGCAACAACAACTGCCAGAGTTACACCAGGAACGCACAATCCCTCCATCAGTGTTCAGACTGTCTACAATAGGCTGTGAGAGGCTGGACTGAGGGTTTGTAGGCCTGTTGTAAAGGCAGGTCCTCACAAGACATCACCGGCAACAAAGTCGCCTATGGGCACAAACCCACCATCGCTGGACCGGACAGGACTGGCAAAACGTGCTCTTCACTGACGAGACGCGTTTTCGTCTCACCAGGGGTGATGGTCGGATTCGCGTTTATCATCGAAGGAATGAGCGTTACACTGTACTCTGGAGAGGGATCGATTTGGAGGTGGAGGGTCTGTCATGGTCTGGGGTGGTGTGTTACAGCATCATCGGACTGAGCCGGTTGTCATTGCAGGCAATCTCAACGCTGTGTGTTACAGGGAAGACATCCTCCTCCCTCATGTGGTACCCTTGACCCTCCAGCATGACAATGCCACCAGCCGTACTGCTCGTTCTGTGCGTGATTTCCTGCAAGACAGGAATGCCAGTGTTCTGCCATGGCCAGCAAAGAGCCCGGATCTCAATCCCATTGAGCACATCTGGGCCCTGTTGGATCGGAGGGTGGAAGAGTGGGGTAACATATTGTATGTAGTAAGAACGGGCAAATTTGGTGCAGTCCATGAGGAGATGCACTGCAGTACTTAATGCAGCTGGTGGCCACACCAGATACCGACTTCACTGCTTGACTGAGGGACCTTACAGATAATTGCATGTGTTGGGTACAGAGATGCAGCCGTCATTCAAAAATCATGTTAAACACATTTTTACTCCTGAACTTATGTAGGCTTGCCATAACAAAAGGGGCTGAATACTTGACTCAAGCCATTTCAGCTTTTCATTTGTAACAATTTCTAAAAACATAATTCCACTTTGACATTATGGGTTATTGTGTCAAGGCCAGTGACAAAAACTCAATTGAATCCATTTTAAATTCAGGCTGTAACAACAATCTGGAAAAAGTCAAATGGGTGAAGTCTTAACATTGAGCCAGCAAGCATTCTAAGAACAATACACATACATTTTTCATACAACACATTCATCTGACACAGATCATCATCATGATTTACATTCATGCACAAAATGGGGTTGATTCCTGAATTAAAAACAGAGGAATACAAATACTCAGCCAAAAGATCCAGTGAGGTTGGTTCTGGTAATAATCTGATGTGGTCTTTGAGCATTGTAGTTGTCATAAGACACGGTTCTGAGTCGTGGGTTTGTCCCCCATACAGGGTTGTGTTCATTAGGTACCAAACAGAACAAAACAGATAAACAGAAGGACTACCTGGACTTGTCCAATAGCTAAATGTTTTGTTACGAAGTGAGGGTATTTGCTCTAATGAATACGACCCAGGTGCTGTGTGTCCCCCATCCAGGTGTATCAGGGGTACCTAGCTCCGACGGGCAGCAGGCCCGTCTCATTGGCCAGCCTCCAGTACCTCTCCCTCAGGAGGAAGGCGCCAGCTTTGGGGTGTCTCTGCCGACTGAAGATGCCCTTCTTGTTGCCCACCACACGGGTCACCGCTGCAGAGATGGGAAGAGAAAAGGTTAATTTCCTGAACAAAATGTGTATGTTTGTTTCAGCCGTCTAAAAGTATAAAGCCTATAGATCTGTACAATAATTTCTTACAATCGCCAAATTCAACAAAATTGTTGTATTAGGTGGAAAAGGAACAGACAGCATCTGCTTTCTCTTGGAGATTGTCTACACGGAATAAGGTCTTGCTTCAAACAGTGCATTATGTTCACTCCCCTGTATACACATGGGGCCAGACCAGCATGTAAAGTGAGGATTGGGTGGGTAATCTGTTTAAGACCAGCAGTGTCAACATGGTATTCTGGAGTGCTGGTCTAACTTGGCACTGAGGTAGTGGCATGTTGATGGTCATGATTCTTGCTCTGGAACCAAAACTGATTGTAGTTGGCCCATCAGTGGAAACCAACATCAATGACTATACAGTAAAAATTCATGAAAACAAAATAGCTTTTCGGTCCTCATTTAAGGTTAGGGATAGGCATTAGGGTTAGCCGTGTTCTTAAAGTTAGGTTTAAAAATCAGATTTTATGACTTTGTGGCTGTGCCAGCTAGTGACCCCTCTGCAGAGCTGCCTCCAGTACATGAGTCACCCCAACAATTTTATTTTCACCTTCATTTAACCAGGTAGGCAAGTTGAGAACAAGTTCTCATTTACAACTGCGACCTGGCCAAGATAAAGCAAAGCAGTTTGACACGTACAACTGTTACCTCGAAATGACAAAACGACGATGTTCCAGTTTAACAAAGTTGACTATACTGTATGAACACACTACAAGGTAGCCATTCCACTCAAAGCTAGGTCCATCAACAACAAGACTCACTGCGCTCTTGACTGAGTGATAGCCCCGTAATAACAGAAATATAGGGATACTTAAAACATGAACTTAACATGAACTTAACACAACACAGTTACACATGGAACAAACAAAACACAGTCAATAACACAGTTGAAGAACATCTATATACAGTGTGGGGGGGGGGGGGGGGGGGGGGGGGAGTGGCCTGTCTAAAAGTAAGAATGAAAGAATGAACCCTCCTGATGTGCCACACCCACTCCTGCTGGCTGTACTTACAACACTGGGAGCTTTAAATACATTTCACATAAATACTGGCACCTTTCCAAGCACTGGCCTACTTTCAGCATTCTATTACCCCACCATCACATTACTAACCGTTGGTGCTACTGCTCCCTTTTTCCTTACCTGGGCATGACGGAGTTTCAGTCATTTCTGTTCAATATACACACAACTAAAACAAGCAAAGGTATGACAACCAGCTTCAATTGTATATTTAACAAGAATGGTTGTTCTGACAATTTCAATGAACTCCAGTACTATAGATTTGTATTGATTCCTCCTTACTTTGTGCTGTCATGAAGTCAGCAAAGTTCCAGATGAGCTCTCCAATGACATACTCCTTCCTCTTTCGGTCAAACACATCATGGTAGTTCTGTAAGACCATCTTCTGGTACTCCTCAGTAAACATCATGGGAGGGTCCTGTGGGGAACATAAAAATGTGGCTTTCCATTTAACTTCGGTTTCTACGGGTTCTCATTGAGACAAACGTCTATTTCACTAAAGAGATGTGGGTTGATCATTCAAGCTCAAACCACTTAGGTTTCAACTTGTGTTCTAGCCTGGGTAGGTGTTTGACAAATTGTTCAAGCATATTTGAAAAACTGGTATCCAGACCATTGTTCGCCTCAGAGGCCATGAAATCACAGCAAATACACACATGTATACCTTATACCTTACGTCCTTTTCAGTCTGTTTCTGTCCTGTGAGGACACAACATGGAAGAGGTTCTGCAAGAACAAAGAAGTTCTGGAACACTCACCGTGTGTAGCCCCGGAACCACGTCGGCTCCATATTCACTCTGGATGATGGGTTTCTGGTACTTCCCGTACCAGTTCTCAAACTGGGTGTTGAGCTGGAAGGGGATGACCTCCAGGTGACCTGGGTCGTGGTACCAGGAGAAGTAACTGTTCACACAGATCACATCCACATAGGGAGCCTGGGGAAAGACCGGGTTCAATGTGAGAAGAGCAGAAATACCGGGTAAACAGTGGTCAATACATTTCCATTGTAATGTATGACATTCAAAATGTCATAGTTGATGGAGCCTGGGTATGAAAATCAGAACTATAGATACAATGGTGTTACAAAATACATTTTGATTGAATTCCCATTGTAATGAATGGAATTTAAATGATAGTGACTAAGCTAAGCACATCAGTTAAGTGGCACCACTGATCAACTACTGTCTGGATAGTTGGAGTAGAACTTCCCGTGAAATTCTGTTAAATTTATCTTACAGACTTTGCCGCAGGGAGTCACTGTGGCTAGAGTCAGACCTCGGGTAAGCAGTAAGACAATATTGAATCAGGGCATAGGTATGCCTTCAAAATGGCCCTACATATATTCCAACAAGGGCTTTAGAATCAAGCACAGTCAAAAAGGGAGACTAAAGACGACTGACTTTTTTTCAGTTGGTCTTTAATCAATTCCTTGCATCCTCTTCTCAAAGCGCATTGGAGGATAAGGTCCAAAATTCTCCCTCTGACCTCCTCGAATGTGTTTTGGGAAGGAAGTGAGAGAGGATGCAAGGAAAAATGAATTGAGAGAGCCATAGTTCTATGAAGAAAGAATCCTTCATAAGCATAACAGAGAAACAGTGAAGTCTCACCCCTTTGTCCCTGGCAAAGTTACTGTCTGTGATAAAGGTGACAGGTCGAGTTGGGTCCAGAGATTTGGTATGCGCCATCAGTGTCCTGAAGAGACACAAAAATAGAGAGCAATTGTTTACTGTTCCAAGATGGGGTAAGGGATCACAGGGTTGAGGTCAGGATACAGAGACTGATGAGTACAGGAGAAAGGACCAGGAAGAAGGAAAGTATTTTAAACAAGTATAAAGAATGACTGTCTCATCGTATCAGGCTCTTTGTTGACTATGACCACAACACTATTAACTATTGTAAATAACTGTATGAGGAAATCCCTGCTGTGTGCCCGTCCACTTCTGCCAGTCACTCCCTGGCCTGAGCCACACCTGTTAATGCTCTGTTAAGTACGACTCTTACGCATTCCACAGGCCAGTATGGCATTCTACCAAGACATACTCAGACTCATAAAAATCCATCTCTACCATCTAATGAACAAGCATGCATAATGCACACACACACAGACTAGATGTAAAGCAAATACCAATGCTGCTTGAAATACTTGGAATTGTAGCCTTCATTCTAAAAGCTGCTCCACAATAACAACACATAGCCTACAATATATACATTATGCTCCTTTTCCCTTCCCCTTTACACTCAAACATATTCAAAACCATGGTAGCAATTGGAACACTTTGGAGATTATGGGTAAAGTTTTAGACCAATGGTGAGGACAACAGTTCACCTGACAAGACTGAATCCAAACAGTACGGTTGATTTTATGTGCATTTTACATTCACTGCACTTTGGTTTCATTTTGTTATCGACAAACGCTGCAAACATTCAGTAGAATAATAATTATTGGACAATTTGGGGGTAGGTGCAACATAAGATAAAAAAATGACAAGGGTTTGAGTAACAAGTTTAACTGGTGTCTCCAAGTGGCCACACACACACACCTCTCCAAAGTGTGCACAGTTTAAGTCATTTTAATGAGCTCTCTCTTTCTATAAGCTCTCCTAGCTGTGCTGTTGAGGAACTGAAGCAAGACCACTGTTTGGAACCCAGCCCTGCATCCCACCATCACACAATTACTGTTGTTCACGCCATGTAAAAACAGTCATGTAAATCACAATCTGGGTCAGGTGGGCATCATTTGATAGAATAGGCTATAGCCCGTATGGAATATGAAAGTTATGAAATCTTATCTTACACGGTTTTCACAAGGCACTTCAGAGAATAAGATTGTAATTCTGGTGCACATAAAATGGAGTTGAGTGTATTCAGGTGCGTGTTCCACCGCAAACTTTCTTCAGAATGGAGGAAGACAGGTTTGTGTCAATGACGTGAGGCCCATTGTTTAGTGGACTCACAAGTGGCACAGCATTCTAAGGCACTGCATCTTAGTGCAAGAGGCGTCACAGCCTGGATACGAAGAAGGGACTGTAGTATCACATCCGGCAGGGATTGGGAATCCTATAGGGCGGCGCACAGTTGGCTCAGTGTCGTCCGGGTTTGGCCATCATTGTAAATAAAAATTTGTTCTTAACTGACTTACCTAGTTAAATAAAAGGTAACATTTTAAAAATTAAAATAAAAAAGTTTAGCTCAGCAATGACCATGAAGGGTAGAGAAAGCTTCAGAATGTTGGAAAACCCATTCACGTACATGTGTTTTTCTTGAAATTAACATGCTATATTTTTAGGTTTAAAATCATATTCATGCCACTTTAACTGGCTGTATGAATAGATCCTTTACTGCAGCACTACTAAAATCCAACTTCAACTTGAAGAATGTATTTTCTGTACTAGAAATAGCTACCTAGCTGATTAGATGGGCAGCTAGGCAGGTTGGTACTGCATAGTTAACTAGCAGTAGAGCTCAAACGACAAGGCAAAAAGTATAATGCAGGCTAGATAAAGCGAACTTGCAAACTTAGCTAGATGGGTTATGAAAGAAATGCACAATTCAAAAATAGTTAGCTAGCTTTCAAGTTCTCACGTTCAAAATGCTCAATAGCTAGATCACTCACTTTCGGCTGTGCAATCCACCCCGACCGTAAAACACGTTTATGTTACGCAAACCTGACCGGTCAACGACGACAACTAGCTGGCTCGGGTCTTTGAATTGCACAAAGTGGTGCTGTTGTTTTCAATTTTTTTTGGGATTGATGCCGATGAAGAGAAACACTGCTTCTGCCTTGACTCAAGCTATATAGTAGGGTGCCCAATCAAAAACACATTTTTGACCAATGTGTAAAAATGTTAAGTGTAGATAATCCTATAAGAAAACCAATGGTACAAATGTCTATCATAATCCATTCCAAATGTATTTTAGTTTTTACCCTTTAAAATAAGGGGGACTAAATCAATGGATTCCAGATGAGAGAAAAAAAATATATATAGTGGGGTCTTTCCCCCAAAACAGTGTTATATTTGAGATTTTTCAAATAGCCACCCTTTGCCTTGACAGCTTTGCACTCTTGGCATTCTCTCAACCAGCTTCATGAGGTAGTCACCTGGAAAGCATTTCAATGAACAGGTGTGCCTTGTTAAAAGTAAACTTGTGGAATTTCTTTCCTTCTTAAATGGGTTTGAGCCAATCAGTTGTGTTGTGACAAGGTAGGAGTGGTATACAGAAGATAGCCCTATTTGGTAAAAGACCAAGTCCATATTATGTCAATAACAGCTCAAATAAGCAAAGAGAAATGACAGTTCATTATTACTTTAAAAACCTCCTCAGGATTGGTGTCCGGGACAGCTGAGCTAACGTAGGCTAATGTGATTAGCATGAGGTTGTAAGTATCAAGGAAATGTCACAGGACATAGACATATCTGATATCGACAGTGTGCACAGATAAGAACTCTAAAATGTATTAAACCAATTAGGCACATTTGGGCAGTCTTGATACAACATTTTGATAGTAAATGGAATAGTTCTTTGAATCAGTCTAAAAAAAAACTTTGCACATACACTGCTGTCGCCTAGAGGCCAAAATCTAAATTGCGTCTAACCTTTTTCTTTGTATTATCTTATATCTGATCTAATGTGTTATATTCTCCTACATTCATTTCACATTTCCACAAACTTCAAAGTGTTTCCTTTCAAATGGTGTCAAGAATATGCATATCCTTGCGTCAGGTCCTGAGCTACAGGCAGTTAGATTTGGGTCTGTCATTTTAGGCTATTTTTTTATTTATTTAGACATGAAGTTAAGTCAATACGGAATATTAAGATTTTTGAAAGTTGCTTCAAGTGAAGTCGCAATAACCATCAAGCGCTATAATGAAACTGGCTCTCACGAGGACAGCCACAGGAATGGAAGACTCTGCTCTGCTGCAGAGAAGTTCATTAGCTACCAGCCTCAGAAATTGCAGCCCAAATAAATGCGTCAAGAGTTCAAGTAACAGACAACTGTTCAGAGGACTGTGTGAATAATGCCTTCCTGGTCGATTTGCTGAAAAGAAACCATTAAAAGAACACCAATAAGAAGACGAGAAGAAACACGAGCAATGGCCATTAGACCGGTGGAAATTTGTCCTTTGGCCTGGAGCCCAAATTGGAGATTTTTGGTTCCAACCGCCGGGTCTTTGTGAGATGTTGTGTGGGTGACCGGATGATCTCCACATGTGTATTTCCCACTGTCAAGCATGGAGGAGGTGGTGTTATGATGTACTTTGCTGGTGACACTGATTTATTTAGAATTCGAGGCACACTTAACAAGCATGGCTACCGCTGTCATCCCATCTGGTTTGGGCTTAGTGGGACTATCATTTGTTTTTCCAACAGGCGGTGTAAGGGCTATTTGACCAAGAATGAGAGTGATGAAGTGCTGCTTCAGATGACCTGGCCTCCACAATCCCTTGACCTTGACCCAATTGAGCTGGTTTGGAATGAGTTGGACCGCAGAGTGAAAGAAAAGCAGCAAGTGCTCAGCGTATGTGGGAACTCCTTCAAGACTGTTATAAAAGCATTCCAGGTGAAGCTGGTTGAGAGAATGCCAAGAGTGTGCAGAGCTGTCATCAAAGCAAAGGGTATCTATTTGAAGAATCTTAAGTATATTTTGATTTGTTTAACACTTTTTGGTTACGACATGATTCCATATGTTTTATTTCATAGTTGATGTCTACACTATGTAGAAAATAGTAAAATAAAAATAAACCCTTGAATGAGTAGGTGTTCTAAAACTTTTGACTGGTAGTGTGTGGCTTAAACACAACTAGGCAATGCTTTTAAAATCTGATTAGGCTACTTCAAGTCTCCAGTAGGCATCTGCATGTTGATCCAAAATATAACTCCAATGTCTTGACGTTAACCAGGTTTCCATCCCACCTTTTTATGAGAGTCAAGTAGCCCACATGTCGGATATTTTTTTTTTTTAAATTAAATTCACGGCATTATGGTAAAGCATGTAGTTTATTACGCTACAGATTAAATAAATCATGAACTTCACAGGGTGGTGAAAGTGCACAGTGATGAGGTTGATGCTCCTTTCAATAAATAGAGTGTCTTATTCTGGTGAATGATGATCGATGATTGGCTGCCATTTGACAAATAAAAATAATCTTGCACTTGAGTCCATAATAATCTTATCATGTAGTAGTGTATCTGCAAACTGTGTGCCAAAAGCAGTGGGCACATTCGCTATCCCAACGCAACATTTATTTGTGACAAAAACCATCAGAGTTGAAAATGCGATGAAAACCCATTTTACTTTTTTTTTAAAAATATATATTGCATTTTATTTGGAATTGGTGCACAATTATGCTGGAGGGGGTGGCTTCAGTTTTAAGGGTTCCTAAACAACTGTGCTATTTTGTGAGTTTTTTCACATTGTAACTTATTTTGTAAATAATGTTGCTGCTCCCGTCTCGTATGACCGAAAACAGCTTCTGGATATCAGAACAGCAATTACTCACCTCGAACTGGATGAAGACTTTTTTCATTAATGAGTCCGATGCGAAGGATGTACTGCTTCTCCGAGACCAGGCCCAAATTCCTGTCATTCTTTTGAAGTAAAGACGGAAATACAGAGGGCGGAAATCGGAGTGCCTCGTGAGGATTCGTCGGCGAGTGGGTAACCCACCTCAGCGGGACATTAAAAACGAACATCTTATGTTTCACCAAGTCGTGGCTGAATGACGACATGGATAATTTACAGTTGGCTGTGTTTCCGTGCATCGGCAGGAACAGCTACATCTGGCAAGACAAGGGGAGGCAGTGTGTGTCTATTTGTCAATAACAGCTGGTTCGCAATGTCTAATATTAAGGAGGTCTTGAGGTATTGCTCGCATGAAGTAGAGTACCTCATGATAAAGTGTAACCCACACTATCTATATTTTACATAGCCGTCTATAAGCAAAAAATAAAATGCTCATCCAGAAGCGGCGCTCCTACTGGTCAGGGACTTTAATCTGGCAAACTTGAAATCTGTTTTACTACATTTCTACCAGCATGTCAAAAGCGAGAGGAGAATAAAATATATATTTTTTTAAATAGACCAGCTTTACTCCACACAGACACGTAAAAAGCTCTCCCTCTATTTGGAAAATCTGACCATAATTATTTCCTCCCGGCTCCTGCTTACCAGCAGGTAATACCAGTGACTCGCTCAATACGGAAGTGGTCAGATGATGCGGACGCTACAGGACTGTTTTGCTAGCACAGACTGGAAAAACCATGGTACATATTCCAAAGGCATTGAGGAGTATACCACCTCAGCCACCGGTTTCATCAATAAGTGCATCGACGACGTATCCAGTTACCACACACACATATCCCAAACAGAAGCCAACATCCACACCGAGCTAAAGGATAGAGCTGCCACTTTCAAGGAGCAGGACACTAATCCAGACACTTATAAGAAATTCTGCTATGCCCTCAGACGAACCATCAAACAGGCAAAGCGTCAATACAGGACTAAGATTGAATCCTACTACACTGGCTCTGACACTCGGATGTGGAGGGCTTGCGAACTATTACGGACTACAAAGGGAAACCCAGCCGCAAACTGCCCAGTGACGCGAGCCTACCAGATGAGCTAAGTGCCTTTTATGCTCGCATTGAGGCAAGCAACACTGAAGCATGCAAGAGAGCACCAGCTGTTCCGGACGACTGTGTGATCACGTTCCCGTAGCCGATGTGAGCAAGACCTTTAAAACAGATCAACATTCACGGATAACCAGGACGTGTACTCAGGAGCATGCGCGAACCAACTGGCAAGTGTCTTCACTGACATTTTCAACCTCTCCCTGACCAAGTCTGTATTATCTACATGTTTCAAGCAGACCACCACAGTCCCTGTGCCCAAGAAAGCGAAGGTAACCTGCCTAAATGACCAACTGTAGCCATGAAGTGCTTTTAAAAAGGCTGGTCATGGCTCACAACACAATCATCCCGGAAACCCTAGACCCACTCCAATTCACATACCGCCCCTACAGATTCACAGATGACGCAATCTCAGTCGCACTCCACACTGCCCTTTCCCACCTGGACGAAAAGGAACACCCATGTAAGAATGCTGTTCATTGACTACAGCTCAGAGATCCACACCATAGTGCTCACAAAGCTCACCAATAACCTAAGGACCCTGGGACTAAACACCTCCCTCTGCAACTAGATGCTGGACTTCCTGACAGGCCACCCCCAGGTGGTAAGGGTAGGCAACAACACATCTGCCAACCTGATCCTCAATATGGGGGTCCCTCAGGGGTGTGTGTACCTTTCTGTACTCCCAGTTCACCCACGACTGAGTGGCAAAGCACGACTCCCACACCATCATTAACTTTGCCGACGACAAACGACGAGACCGCCTATAGGGAGAAGGGTCAGAAACCTGGCAGCGTGGTGCCAACAAAACAACCCCACTCGCAACGTGATCAAGACTCAGGATCTGATAGTGGACTACAGGAAAAGGAAGGCCGAGCACGCCCCCATTGACGTCGACAGGGCTGTAGTGGAGCACCAAGTTCCTTGGTGTCCACATCAACAAACTACCATGGTCCAAACACCTATTCCCCCTCAGGAGACTTAGATTTGGTATGGGTCCTCAGATCCTCCAAAGGTTCTACAGCGGCACCATCAAGGGCATAGTCGCCTGGTATGGCAACTGCTCGGCGTACAGCCCAGTACATCACTTGGGCCAAGCTTCCTGCCATCCAGGACCTCTATGCCAGGCGGTGTCAGAGGAAGCCTTGCTTGGGCATTACTGACTCGAACGGAGGAATCGAAAGATGTATTGTCACTGAATGAGACGAGCAGAGCCAGTAAAAAGATATTAAATTCATCATAATGTTCACTCACACTAGACACAGACAAGTTTGCTGCGTACGTTTTTACAGAGTGCATGCAGTTATTGCCAATGAATTAACATTTTACCACCTGGGCTTTGTTACTTAAAAGAAGTTGTAAAAGTATATATATATATTTATTGCTGGCTAAATGCATAAACTCTTATAAACATATGAAGTAATTTAGCGCAGTACTAAAATAAATGTATTTCAATTAGAGATTTTTTTTTTTTTTACCCTTTGTGGGCAGGGCTGAATCTGTTGCTAGGGACTTGTGGCATTCTGTTCAGAACAACCCAGGCTATGACACCATGTCATCCTTGTGACTGTACATGTAGCACAACGACTATAAAACTTTGATATGGTAAATGACACAAGTTTTATAATATGGAAATGTGAAGAGCACACATTTGGACTCACGGATGTGTGATGAAAGCGGTGTTTATTATAATCCGACGTCTAATCTTTCAGAACACCGTCTTCCTGATTTACAGCACTCCTCACTCAGAATTGTTTTCCAAAAGTAACCCAATTAACAGGCGGGATGGGGCATCTTTCTGGTTGTGTGGTGCACACATTTAAAATGTATGTTAGTTGAATCCCATACAGTGCTGTAAAGCTGACACTGACATTTATAATATATGTTACTGTACATCCACTGTGTTCCAATTTAGGTCCTTATTATTGACCAAATATGCCATTTTCATACTGTAAATGGGCTGCAAGCGTTAAAGGGCTACCTCGTTTGGAAATGTGAGAACTAAGAAGAGTTTCAGAGTAACTAACAGTCCTTGTTTACTACAATGTCACTCTTGCATGACGTTAATGTTCATTAAGTAACAAGGACGCACATTTATGGAGCGTGAATGAATGCTAACATTCTCTTACTTGAAATAGAATCCAGCAGGAGGCATCTCAGCGGCCGGCTCATTGGCTACAGACCACATGACCACGGAGGCGTGGTTCTTGTCCCTCCTCACCAGTTCATCCATGACCGCCAGGTGATGTGACAGGGAGGCGTTCCCAAAACTACGGCTGGGGGGGACAAGAGACAGGATAGGGGGTTAGTGGATGTCCCGGAGACACAGAAGCCCTGACGCCAGACTTTATTGATGATGTATTGGCAGAGCATTGATAATATTTTAAAAGTTCAATTCTGTATATAAACTTGCCAATAATGGTCCATTAAACAGAGTAGTTAATGGTTTAGACATGCAAGCTAAAAAAAGGACAGGCTTAAATAAAAGTATCTTTAAAAAAAATTACTGGCACACTCATTGTGCGAAAGAACACCTTGGAGGTGCTCGTCAAATGTTTGACACCTGGTGACCGTGTAACCTTTAACTGACCCTTCAGAGAGGTCACAGGAACCGCAACGGTCACTATGACAATGACTTACATATCTTTGATGCCCACCCCGGGACACTCGTCGATGACCACGATGCCATGGCGGTCTGCCATCTGCATTATTTCCTCAGCGTAGGGGTAGTGGCTGGTCCTGAACGAGTTGGCCCCCAGCCACTTCAACAGGTTGAAATCCTTCACCATCAGAGGCCAGTCCAGGCCTTTGCCTCGGATCTGACACACACACAGCAAGCAATGAGGACAGTTGACACAGACCAATTTCTATTGAATTACAGAGTCCCATACACATAAAACCAGATAAAAAAAGTGTTTATTCTAAACACTGAGAACCTAATCAGATGATAAGAACTTATATGCCACTTCAACCTTCTTTATTGCTTAAATTCCTTGGCAGATATGACAGAACACCTGCTGGAAGTCAGTTGCATACACAAGACAAAACTGACACTGCCCACTTTTCTGGTTCAGAGTTTTGCTGCCCTCTAACGGTACTACTCAGTACTCACATCAGCATCCTCATGTTTGTTGACTCCATGGAAATAGAAGGGTTTGTTGTTGATGAGGAATTGTGTGTTGGTGACCTGCACAGTGCGGATGCCCACAGGCAGAGCATACACATCCTCATAGACAGAACCCTCACCACTTGTCGTCACGTGAACCTGGCGATGAGGGATGTACAGTGCATTTGGAAAATATTCAGACCTCGACTTTCCCCACATTTTTGTTACGTTACAGCCTTATTTTAAAATGGATTCCCCCCCATCAATCTACACACAATACCCCATAGTGAAAGCAAAAACACATTTAGAAATTTTGGCAAATGTATTAAAAATAAAACTGAAATATCACATTTAAATAAATATTCAGACCCTTTACTCCGTACTTTGTTGAAGCACCTTTGGCAACAATTACACCCGAGTCTTCTTGGGTAGGAGCGACAAGCTTGGCACACTTGTGTTTGGGTGGTTCTTCCCATTCTTCTGTGCAGAATCTCTCAAGCTCTGTCCGGTTAGATGGGGAACGTCGCTGCACAGCTCTTTTAAGGTCTCTTCAGAGATGTTCGATCGGGATCAAGTCCGGGCTCTTGTCCTGAAGCCACTCCTGCGTTGTCTTGGCTGTGTGTTTAGGATCGTTTTCCTGTTGGAAGGTGAACCTTCGCCCCAGTCTGAGGTCCTGAGAGGTCTGGAGCAGGTTTTCATCAAGGATCTCTGTACAGCTTTCCCTCGATCCTGACTAGTCTCCCGGTCCCTGAAAGATATATCTCCACCGCACGATGCTGCCATCATCATGCTTCATCGTGGATGGTGCCAGGTTTCCTCAAGACGTGACGCTTGGCATTCAGGCCAAAGGGTTCAAGCTTGGTTTCATCAGACCAAAGAATCTTGTTTCTCATGGTGTAATTGTTGCCAAAGGTGCTTCAACAAAGTACTGAGTAAAGGGTCCTTTAGGTAGCTTTTGCAAACTCCAAGTGGGCTGTCATGTGCCTTTTAATGAGGACCGACTTCCATCTGGCCACTACCATAAAGGTGGTGGAGTGCTCCAGAGATGGTTGTCCTTCTGGAAGGTTCTCCCATCTCCACAGAGTAACTCTGGAGCTTGTCAGAGTGACAAATCAGGTTCTTGGTCACCTCCCTGACCAAGGCCCTTCTCCCCCGATTGCTCTTGGAAGAGTCTTGTTAGAGACTTCTTCCATTTAAGAATGATGGAGGCCATGGTTTTCCTGAGAATTTTTTGGTACCCTTCCACAGATCTGTGGCTCGACACAATCCTGTCTCGGAGCTCTGCGGACTATTCCGTCACCCTAATAATGGCTCTGTTTTTGTCCTGCCATGACTGTCAACTGTGGGACCTTTATATAGACAGGTGTGTGCCTTTCCAAATCATGTCCAATCAATAGAATTTACCACAGGTGGAGTCCAATCATGTTGTAGAAACATCAAGGAATGATCCATGGAAACAGGATGCACCTGAACTCAATTTCAAGTCTCATAGCAAAGCGGGGGAAAACAATGTAATCAATTTGAGAATAAGGCTGTACTTAACAAAATGTGGAAAAAGTCAAAGGGTCTGAATACACTAATTAGGTGAAACGTTCAGATTCAGGCTTACACAACTCCAAATTCTATGGGTCAGATTTATTTTACCAATCAGGTCAATTAAGAACAAATTCTTATTTACAATGACAGGCAGATAATTATATCTGCTGTACAAGATATTTCGAACGTTCTGTAATTTTGCAACTTTCTGAAAAGGCTACAAAATAATTTTTTGTTACATAAACACAGGAAGTGGATGTGTGGGTGGTGTGATTGAGTTGTCAAACTGATGCTATGTTCATGCGAGCTGTGAGTCATCCATCACACGGATAGGGTGATACATGAGTAAAAACTGCTAATTATTTTATTTCTGCATATAATAATTTGATGTAGTTTGCATTGATAAAAGGTTTGACAAAAAAGACCGTAAAGGAACAGTAGACTAATACAACTATGAATGCAGCCCAACTCACCCCCATAGAATACAGATAACCTGGATTCTCATGCATTAGATACGGCCACCACAGGTTGGCGTCCGTTACTTTGAGGACCCCAGAGGGTCCAGTGGAAGAGGCCACACAACGGCCACCTTTGTCTGAGAGAGTCACCGTCACCGTGGGGTTGGGACTGCCCAGCACCGACACCTGGTAGGAGAGCAGACCTAGGCCACATAACAGAAGAAACCAACACCTCAGTACACTAGTGCCATTTTCACACTATTCCATAGTTGATGGAATCATGCAGAAAAGGACCATGTGAAAAGGAAATATCCGAGTCAGTACAGTTTTGGTCGGCAAGATAGTGTGAAAAGGGTATGGATGTACAGGCCTAAATAATTGAATGAGTGATCAAGTGAATGAGAATCTTGTTGTTTTCTTTTTTTGCACTCACCAATGTTGTCGGCAAAGGTTGTCAGCACTGTGATGTCATCCACATACGCCTTAGGAGTGGTATACAACATTACAGGCCGATGTAAACCAGCATAGTTGAAGAAGTCAAAGTTTGTGTTTTGCACAACATAGTCAGCAGGATACCTGTAGACAATAGACATAGATTTTCCTCCATTTATAATCCAAAACATGATTTCCGCTCCTAACACCAGAAAAGGAATCAAAAGTTAGTTAGCCTCGACCTGTCATTTTAGGTTTGGTCTGTAGAAAATCTTAAAATGTGTGTCTGGCAATGTGAGATTAGTCCCAACTTAAAAATGATAACATAGCGCAGTGTTTCCCAGACTCTGTCCTGGGACTAGTGACGACTCATCCTGAATTTAATCCTGCTGCTCTATCGATCTCTCCATACATTGATTGTATGGACACAATCAATTGTATTGTACATCAATTGTATGGACACAATCAATCTCTTCATCATGTCACCTGGTGGGGTCGTCTAAATGTTGGATAGTCCCTGGGGGAAGGGTTTGGAGAGTCAGGGTGTTGTTGACAGCTATGGTGATCCTGCAGGC